>NC_056728.1:1082852574-1082922574 GCF_019279795.1 Protopterus annectens
TGAAATTCGATACTTCAATATTTCAAGATTCAGAAGTATATATATATATATATATATATATATATATATATATATATATACATACATACATACATACATACATACACTCCTGGTTAAGTCTACCCACTCCCCAACTACATCTCATATTACAACTATACCCCAACTACAGCTCATATTTCTGCTCTTTCTCCTAACTAGCTCAACCCCTTATTTACTGTTTATCTCCTCATAGCTAATGTTTTGCTTACATTTCTCCTATTAGATGCTAGAGTGGTCTTAAATTCTAGGCAAGCACACCACTCTTACATTGTACCATTCTTGGCACTGTTAAAATATATGTCTCCTTTTAACAAATGTTTGGTCAAATACATTGTTTTGAAACTGTATTTCACGTCTTTACCATAATTAATTGTTTTGCTTTTTGAAGTATACACTGATACAAATCAAACATTACTAATATTTTTTAATTTGTTAGTTTTGTTAGAATTCTCTACTGTATGTCAGGAACAGGTCTCCACTGAAAATGGGCTTCTGACCCAGACGGATATTACCTGGTAAACAAATGTAATAAAAAAATATATATCTATATATACACACACACATGCATATATATACTGCCAGCTAAGTTCAAATAAAATATGAATACCTTGGGTACAAGATGGCTACTTTATCTAGCAGGGTGAAATTTAATGTGCAGACTCCCAGCTTTAGAGAATTGTTTTCCAACCAGTTTACTAACTGCAGATTTTCATTGGTTCTTTCCTTCCCAGGACACACTACATTGTTTGTCAATCACCAGATGGGTCCTGTCCCACTGTATGAGACCACCTCATGGTGAATGGGCTAAAGTGGTACTTCTACTGCTAGAGAAAATTTGGCCTGGGCATCAAGGAATTTTCCCTAGTCTTTGGTCCAAGTAGGTGTACATTCGCAGTTGCACTTCCTGCTTCCAATCCTGGTGTGGAGGCAGCCAGGAGAAGTAGCATGCATAATGGAGGAAATAGAAAGAGAAAGATGTGGTACTGTTGCTGGCGGCAAATTAGAGTCAGGAGATCTAATTCTGTTAGTTGGGCAAAAGCATGGAGAGAATGGGCTTGGACTGCACAAATAGTCAGCATTTAGGTGACTTTAAAGCTGGTGGAGTTGAAGAAATTGTTGTGACAGTGGTAGTATTCAGATGGCTTCCATATGAGGATTTGGTGACATTAACAGATAATGATCCAGGAAAAGAGTGGGAATCCTTGTGGTTGGAAGTGACGGAGAAGGTGTTCAGTGTCAAGAAGCAGCAGGACAGAAAATAACCTAATTTCTGGACAAATGGACAGAATGAAGCTTTTGGAATGGGTACTGAGAAAAGCATACACTGAAGTTGTGGGAAAGTCAAAAGGTACTGTAAATATTGTAAAAAAAAAAAATTACTGTGAGAATAAAAAAAGACTGAAAAGGTTATTAACAGATACTTTATTTTGGACAATTTAGTGTTACTGCTAGAGTTTACAGCAAAAGACATGAGGTCACGGATTTATTTGGGAAAGAAAAGTTTTTGCGATTTAACTTTTGAGACTAAAGAATTAATATGCACATTTTTGTTCCATTGTGAAACAAAAGACAGTTTCCATGGAATGAATGTATTTTTTCTACACAGGGGAACAGGTTGAAGAAGATGTCTGTGCAATACAGACTGATGAAGTTAAACTGTACGATTTAAACAAATGTTTCTCAGCAATGTCATTCAGTATATGGTACTGTAAATGTTAAAGATGAAAGGGTATTTGTAATGCGGAATGTGAACTGGATGTTAATTTGAAATCTGAAAAAAGACATTGTGAAGCATTTGCCTAGTGTGTGTGGCAACAGGGAAACAGATACAAGGGTCAGCCAAAAGCCTGTTTCTCCTATTGTGATTTCAATCACCTTATATGTGATTGTGTAAAAATTAGACATGACCTATGCAGAGAAAAAAAGACACATGCTTAACAAGCGTAGAAAGAAATGCAGAAATTGTAAACAAAATGGGCATTTTTGGTTTGATTGTGATAAGGGTAAATAAAATAATACTGACAAGGATAATGTAGAGAATACCATGAGCCCTGAACTTGATGTGACATAAGAAGAAAGGGATAAAAATGTTTTAAATAATGATGATGAAAGCATTACTCTGGGAGGAAGAGCTATAGCTACAGTATGTAAAGAGGAGGAATGTAATAGTAATGGCAATGTTGAAAAATGAATAAAAAGAATACATAGTGAGAAATCTGATGCTGTGAAGGAATTGTAAAAGTTAGAAAAAGAAATCCAACAATGGCTGGGGTAAGTGAGAGGAAAAGAAAGCTCAAAAATATTGTGCAAAAAATAAAAAAAAGGTAAGGTTTGTGTCAGTTAATGTTAACGGATGGATTAATAATGGGAGAAGAATTTGTATTGGTGTATAAAATGTGAGGTTGAAGTAATCTGTTTACAAAATACAAGGTGTATTTCAGAAGGTGACAGAGTGCAGTTTGAAGCAATGTAGGAGGGAAGAAATGTAGGGCATTTTAGAAAGGAAGGGTGATTGGGTGTAGTGTTCATGTATGGAGAGGATATTAAAGTATTAGATTTTGGAATTATAAACGCTGGAGAGCTACAGTTACATATGTGAAAAGAGGAGAGGATAGATTAAGAGTGACAGGAGTTTATAGCTTTACTTCAGTTAAAGAAAAGGAAGATTTATTTGATTTGTTGTAACTTTGTTATAGTAAACATGAAACCAATTGCGATGCGGTTTCAACTGTAGGGTAATAAACTGCAAAGAAGGGAGGATGTCAGGAAATTAAAGGAAGTTACAAGATGTAGAAAGTTAAAAATAAGGACTAGTGGTAGGAAAATGTAAAAAAGAGGCAAATTGTACACAGAATGATTTTTTTTTTTTTATCAAAATCATGACAGTGTGTGAAAGTGGTTAATGACTTTTCTGATCATAGAGCGATTTGAGTTGAATGTGGTGAAAGTAAGGAAAGGAAAAGGAATTAAGAGATTAACACAGATGTTTACTGATAAAGAGGTGTTAGAAAAACAGGTTGATCAGTTATGGAGTAAATGAGTCAAGGAAGGAATTTAATGCTTCATGGTCAGAATGGTGACCAATTCATTTAAACAGAAACAAAAAAAAAATGAATTAGAAGGGGAGAAAAAGGAAGAAAATACAATTCTGAAAAGTTTTTTTAGGAATGAATATTTATATATATATATATATATATATATATATATATATATATATATATATATATATATATGAGAATAAAAAGAGACTATGGGTTATTATACAAGTAGAGGTACAGTTTTTAAAGTAAAAAAGAGGAATTGGCTAAATTTGTTACAAGGAATGTTGGTATTATGAATACAATAAAAACTGAGTAAGGAGGTACTGTGTATAATCAAAAAGATATAATGTTCAATGTGGTAGTGTATGTTAGAAATATATATGAGAAAGGAAAGAGGAGTGAAAAAGTGAGTTGTGTTTAGACTTTTTCAGATAAAACTATGTGTAAATAATGAAAGCTTATGGTGTACTATGAAAGAATATGTCTTGAAAGGAAGCAGTTTCAAAGTGTTTACAATCTGTTTATAATAATGCTAAGGTTAGGGTTTTCATAAATGGATAAATATATATTATACATATATACATACACACACACACACACATATATATATATATATATATATATATATATATATATATGAGAAGAAGTATGAGGTAAGGTTGCCCATTGAGTAGGATTTTGTTTTCTTTAGTGGGGGTAAAGATGTGTGAAAATATGTTAGAAGGTGGATATTTGGTAAATGATCTGTGCACTCCTAATTTTGTTTCTTATGTAGAAAATATTGTGATAATGAAGGAGTTGAGCAAGGGCAAGGGTTGCGGGTTAGGTAAAGAACGAAAGAAAGAAGTTATTAACTTTGTTGTTAGTGAAGTTCAAAGATTCATAGGTTCAAAAGTGTATACTACACTAATGACCACCAGGGCATTTATGAGCCTAGCTGTTCCACCCAAATGTGATCCACAAACTTGATTTATATAAGGGTTGATTTACTGACTGCCTCTGACAATTAGAAACATAAATGACATACCTAGGTTGAGTTTCTCATTACCCATTCACTGGTCAAAGTTGCACTTTAATAGGGTTAGAAAGGAACTCTGCTTCACATGGATGGGATGGCTGTTCCAGAGAATGGGAATTCTCTGAAAAACGTATATGTCTCTCCACATGTCCTATTTTTGCCTCAAGCATAACACGGGTCTTTTAATCTAGTAGTTCTGATGCTGTTTGTTTTGCAGATGTGCAAAAAGTTCATCAAAACAGGGTCCAGGGATGCCTTGTACACCAGGCAAAAAAATCACCTCTCATAAGTCTGTATGATGCTAAATAGAGAGTCAGGGCTTTGAGGTGATCAGCAAAGGACACTGTTTACTCACTGTATTTTTGTAAGGAACCTTTGTGGATGTTCCATTTGCTGCATGTGTTGGGTCAAGTACATACCGAAGGCGACATTATATTCTATGATGGGTCTGAGGGCTGAGTACAGTGGTACGTGGGCCTAGATGCAATGTCCTTACTTATAATTAGAGCAACACAAGTATTTTCTTACTACCTTGGATATATGATGGACAAAGACTAGGTTACTACCTACATGTGTTCCTAGATCCCCGTCTAGTGAAGCAACTTCTAGGGATATTTTATTGATGATGTAGTTATCTGGGGTGGCAGACTTCCAAAAAGTTACTATAGCTACACTTCTTGATATTGAATTTTAAGCCATGGCTTTGGCACTAAGCATTTGTCTGTGTCAGACCTTCCTGAAGGGTGTTCTCATCTTGAGGGAATTCAGTGACTGCTCCCAACTTGCAATCATCTGTAAACTTGGTTAGCCAGAGACCTTTGACATTGGCTTTGACATCTGAGAAACAGAAGCCAGAAAGGAGTGGGCTCAGCACAGTCATGAAGGACTCCACTGGTGACCCACATCTTAGTGGAGGTGGCCTCATCACACAGACAGCTAACTATCATCCAGCATGTTATAAAAAGGTTTATGCCTGGTTTTATACGTTTGTTGACCCAGGACTGAACACTGTGGTACTCTACTTGTCATTGGTCTGAAGTCCGATATGGAGTCTGCTACTTTCACAGTGTGGGTTCTGTCAGTGAGCCAGTTGGCAACCCATCTTGTGACGTAAGGATTTATACCTAGTTTAGTGAGTTTAGCTATAATTCCAGAATGGGGGATGGTGTTGAAAGCCTTGGCAAGGTCAAGATAGGCTGTGTGAACCACCTTACCCTCATCTATGGCTTTGGTGACTGCCTCAAAGAAATCGATCAGGTTCAGGAGGCATGATCTGCCTTTCACAAACCCGAACTGGGTGGGATCCAGAGTATGGAGGTTACCAATGTCTGTTTATGAGTTCCATGATGATACGTTCCATGGCCTTGCAGACCAGGCTCGTCAGGCTACTAGGTCGATAGTTCCTGGGATCAATGGTGGCTCTCCCTTTGTGGAGTGGGATAACTGTTGCTGTGCACCATTCATTGGGCACAAAGCCTGATGCAAGGCTATTATTGAACATGGTGCTTAAGTGGGGAGCCAGTTTATTCTGAAGTTCATGTAAAATGCAGCCTGGGATGTTGTCCGGTCCCATGGATGCTGTGGTTTTGGCTTTGGAGAGTACAGCTTTTACCTGCATAGTTATGACTACAGGGACTCTGCATTCTTGCTGTATAGATATAGACCCTTTAGGGGGTGGGGGGGGGTAAAGTTAGCACTGAACCTATCTGCCAAGATGTTGGCAATATCAGTTGGTTCTGTAATTTTCGTGCCGTTCTGCTGTAACTCAGAGCAGATCTGGGTGTTGCCATCGAGATTCTTGACATAGCTATAGAATGCTTTGGGGTTGTCCTTAGAATTAGTGGTGATTTTGTTTTCATAGCTAGCTTTGAAAGATCTTATAAGGGATCTCATCTCTTACTGAGGCTGACCAGGGAGCTCCTCCACTCATGTGATTTTACTATCGTTTGCAACAGTTTCTTCCTTCTGTTGTACAGTTTGTTTATAGCAGGGGACCACCAGATTGGCTTCCTTTTTTTGGAGGATAGCGTCTTGGTTCTGTTTGGGATAGCACGATCCATGCACTCGTGTAAGTGCTTATAGAGTGCATTTGTGTAGGATTCAGCAGTTGTAACTGTATTGTCCATCGG
This sequence comes from Protopterus annectens, assembly GCF_019279795.1. Classification (NCBI taxonomy): domain Eukaryota; kingdom Metazoa; phylum Chordata; order Ceratodontiformes; family Protopteridae; genus Protopterus; species Protopterus annectens. The sequence continues at coordinate 1,082,858,802 of NC_056728.1, forward strand.
ACTGGGTGTCATGAAGTTCAGCATTTCTGTCTTAAGAAGCATGAAGTTGGCTTTGGAGACATTTTTTACCATGGTTTCCTTAATGGGGGGTGGGGGCGGGATGTGGATATCAAGGGTGATTAGCTTATGGTCGGATCGGACCAACAAGGAGTTGACTTCAGGTGTGGAACACCGGTCACTCATGTTGGTAATGACTAGGTCTAGGATACTGTTGCCCCTGGTGAGGGTGTGGATAAGATGATCCAAGGCATTGGAGTTTAAGAATTCCAGAAATGGTTGAACTAAGGAGTTGGTTCACGAGTAGTTTTCCCAGTTAATGGTGGGGTAGATGAAGTCAGCCATTATTACGGTGTTTGGCTGAACCCTAATATTTTCCAGTACATCAAGGAAAGAGGAGTGGGAATCCTGGGGCATGGTGGGGGATCTGTAGCAATTTGGATTGCAGTTTTGTCCAGAGTTAGTTGCACTTGGATAACCTCGGATGCGTTATGCTGAGCAACTAGCCTGGAGATGCGGATATCCTTAATGAATATGGACAACCCTCCGCCTTTGGTGTTTCGGTCCAGGTTACATGTCCGAAAAGTGTGGTATGAGTTAAAGCCTGGTAGTGCAGAGGTGCTCACTGGAACCCTAAACCAGGTCTCAGTCACTGCACAGATATCGATGTTCTCCATTTTAAGGAGTGCCTCAAGCAAGTGCATTTTGAGATTTAGACTTCTAGCATTGAGTAGCATTACCCTCAGTTTTTGCCTGCCTGTTCCTGTTACGGTGGTGAATTTATTATTTGAACCTTGCCTAAAAAAGGCACTATAAGGACAGCAACAGCCTTAGCCAGTATCTGGAATGCCAGGGGCAACAGGTGCAGGCCATCTGTGGCAAAGCATCGTGGTCTGTCAACCATGTCATCCCAAGCAAACTGATACTGGATCTCCTTAGAATGATACCAGAAGCTTAGCCAATTGTTAAAGTCAATCATTTTGTCCTTGTACTGCGGTATCATTCTGGGCGATGGCAGAATGCTACTCAGGGCTAGGGTCATACCTGCCTGGGCTACAAGATCGGAGAGCTCTTCCTTGTCTCTTTTCATGTAGTCCAGGGAGGTATGTCTCAGGTCATTCACACCAACATGAACAATGACAGTGTCATATTTGTACTTGCTGTGGAGTGACCTGAGTGCATGGGTTATGTGGCGGATCCTGGCACCCGACATCCAGCTTACAGTAACCTTCTCCTCGTTTAGCCTGGTGCGTGGGACATCAGTGTGCCTGACTATAGAGTCACCTATGGCTAGTGTTGGGTATGTTGTTTTGCCTTATTGGCTGTGGTTGAGTGGCACACTGAGTCTGTGGGCTATGTGTCATTTGGGTTGTGTTGGGGGATGGAGGTTGCTTGTGTTTCTGCTTTGGAGATCTCTGTTGCTTAGACAGATTATTATTGAGAGCCTCCGCGACTGTTTTTGTGTTACTATGTGTGGATTTTGGTGGTGTAGATTTAGTGAGACTATGTGATGAGTGTGGTATGGTGCAAATGTTTACCTTCTCCTCATGACTGTCAAGTTCAGTCTTGGTTGGAGAGAGCTTTACCCTCCAGTTTGGCTAGATAAGTGCATCCCTCACAGGTTGTAGTGTTGGGTGGTAGGAGGAGAGGGTTGTCTGTGTACATGAGGCAATTTCAACATTGTCTCAAGATGCCCAGATAGACAGGAAAGAACACTGGGGGCTGACCCTTGGACATGCCTGAATAAAAAACTATTTTCCTCTAGATAAATGAGGAAGAGCTGTTTTTCTCTAAGCAAGTGAGAAAAGTAAGTACAAAACCTGTTTTCCTCTAGGTAATGAGGACGGTTGAGTGCTATTGTAATTAGTAGCTTATTTAGTGCTTACAAGTTCTGAACAAGTGCTGAGCACGAATAAGCAAATTTAAGTGCTAAAATTAAGAATCTGTATCTGCACTAGACGAGTTAAAGGACAGGAGCAAGTGCAAATGCAGGCTTTCAAATCAGAAAGTTGAGAGAGATGGAAGAGATTGCCCAAACGGCCAGTAACTACAATTTCTGGGCCAGAACCACTCCTTATGTGGTAGACAGGTTACCTAGTGCTTACCACTCCCACTGATAAGCTAGAAGGCTTCCCTCCAACACAGAAAGGCTTGGGGGGCTCAGAAGCTTACATACAGTATTGGATACAGCAAATCTGTATCTGGAACACTAGTTACAGGAAAGGTAGGAAACAGGCCTACAGTTTTATTTTATTTATTTATTTTTTTTTTTACAGAAAAGTAGCAAAAACAGTAGTAAAAACAATTCACATGCCAGTGCAAGCTAGCACACGAGTATGTAACAATATTAGACCAAACACAGTTTAAAAAATGCAATTAAATTAAAAAGGACTAAAAGCAAGTGCAGAAAGAGTTTATTAGGTAGAATGCGGTAAAGAGTTTATTAGGTAGAATGTGGTAAAGAGATGGGGCTGGGGGAGTGTCCCAGATCAAATCTACAGTGGGGTGGGGCAACTGCAAAAGCCACCAAATTTAAACTACAAGCCAAAAATAGGGAGGATGGGTGGGACAAAACAGTTTCAACAGAGATCTAAGCAACAACTAACAGTACAAACTCTAAAACCAAAAAAATATACTCAGCTCTGTATATTTGCAGATAGACTGAAAGCAGTCTCTCAGAACACAGGTTCCAGCAATTAAATGCAGGCTGTTACTAACAGGTCTAATTTTATGCAAGTGATCCTTGAGTTAGATAACACACAAGCTGTAAAAACCAGTTATACCAACTGAAGACATGGCAGAAAATAGGGGGGTGGTGGGGAAAACAGTTTCAATAGAGATCTAAGCAACTAAAAGTACAAACTCTAAAACCAAAAAAATATACTCAGCTCTGTATATTTGCAGATAGATTGGAAAGCAGTCACATAGACACACACACACACACACACACACACGTACATATATATATATATATATATATATATATATATATACATACATACATACACACACACATATACACACACACACACACAGTTTTCAGGAAAATATGCTGCCCTGAACACCAGGCTCCAGGAAGCACAAACAGAAAATTTGTGATGACAGAAATCTCTATTCCCGCACTGCCCTAACCTATAGATAGCATGTAAATCTCTGACCTTTTGAACATGAACATGGATACCAGCAGACTATGTAAATGCATGTAAGTAAAGCAGTGTTTGCAATAACCTGACAGAATATATCAGGGACTGTATTCATATGTAATGCTACATTTTTGACACAGAAGTGAATACCACGTACAAAACAGCAGCTAAAGAAAATCAAGAATTAAACTAAGTGTAAAATGTTAATCACGGTGTTAGAAATAATAAATTGCTAGAGAAAACTATTCCAGCCTTAATGCACATCAGCAATCAGGGCCAGCATTACTATTGAGATGGGTGGAGCTCTGGACAGAGTTGGCAGGGACCAAGGGGCACATACTGGGTATGTTATTATGACCACCAAACTCCTATGTTACAACTCTGGGAAAATAAATGTTTGGCAGAAGATGGGCTGTGAAGTTCATAGGTTCATAGGTTCATACTAGACTATCTGCCCTAGGGCATTTATAAGCCTAGCCAGAGTGTGTGTGGCTTTCACCACCCCTTAGGATGAGAATACTATACCCATTAGTTTGCTGTGCCTCTGTCCAGCAGTGATACAGAGATGATTCCCGGGATAAACCTATGATCTCCCATCCACTCGTCAAGATTTCTCTTGAACAGAGTCAGTGAGGGGCTCTGCCTCACATGGACTGGGATTCTGTTCCATAGTGTAGGGAGTCTCTGGGTGATGAATCTGTTCCTCCAGCACGTCCTATTTATATCCGTGTTGAGGTTTAAGTCTCTTGCTCTCGTGGCTCTGGTGGATTTGGATTTTTTGAGGTGGAGCATGTCCATTAATTCCGGGTTGGACATGGCCTTGTATGTCAGGCACAGATCACCTCTGAGCAGACGGTATGCGACTGAATAGAGCTGGAGTTTCTTCAGTCGGGCATCGTATGACATATGTTTGAGCCCCTTTATCCTTTTGGTGAGGAACTTTTGGGGTCTTTCCAACTGCTGCAGGTGTCGGGTAAGGTACATTCTGAAAGGGGCATTGTACTCAATCATTGGTCTGATAAGTGAAGAGTACAGGGGTACAATGACCTCTCCTGAGCTGGATGTGAATCCCTTCATGATCAGGTGGGCAATGTAGAAGGTCTTCCTAACCACTTTGGCAATGTGAGTGTCAAAAGAGAGGTTACTGTCAACTTGGGTCCCCAGGTCCCTGATAACTTCTTCCGTGTTTAATGGATTACCACCTATGTAGTAATTAAGGGTTACCTTGTTTTTCCCAAAGGGTATGACTATACATTTTTTGGCATTTAGCTTAAGGCCATGGCTCTGGCATCAGTTATCCATTTCTATGAGACCTCTCTGGAGGATGTCTGTGTCTGATGGAGTGTCAATTATGGTGCCCAGTTTGCAGTCATCTGCAAATTTTGTCAGCCACAATCCCCCTATGTTTGCCTGCACTTCAGAAAAATAAATGCCGAACAAGAGGGGGCCCAGGACTGAGCCCTGTGGGACACCGCTCGTGACCGGCTTAGAGTCTGACATGGCACCAGCAACTCTAACCCTGTGTGTTCTGTCCTTGAGCCAGTTTGCAACCCATCTTGTGACATATGGGTTTACATCTAAGCTGGTGAGCTTTTCTATGATGCCCGAGTGGGGTATTGTGTCGAACGCTTTTGCTAGGTCAAGGTAGGCTGTGTGAACTGCCTTACCCTCATCAATGGCCTTAGTGACTGTTTTGAAAAAGTCGACCAAGTTCAAGAGGCAGGATCTGCCCTTGACAAAGCCAAATTGGGTGGCGTGGTGATTTGTGTGGTAACTGGGAAGTTTTATGTATAATCAATAAATTACACTGAAGTCATTGAGACACCATGACATATTACACTATACAGGCAAGTCTTTTGAAACCACAAGTATTTTATGTTTATGTTAGATATAGGTACTGAAAGAATAAGGGCTACTTTAAAGTACTTGGTTCATTCATGTTAGGCTGAAAATGCACAACACAAGCCATTATTAAAAAAGGGGAACAGGTAAACTAAATAGTTACCAACCAAGGCCACATATTCATCACAGTATAAAACCAAAATCATGCTCAAGACAAAAAGCTGAGCAAAGTGTGAATAATTACATGCAACAGAAAAAAAATAAAGGTCCTGCTTATTGGGTATCCACCCAAAGTTACACCAGAAAATCCACAACTACCTGAAGTATGTATCCACAGTGCCTGAACATGGTCAGATGGGGCCCTAGGCAGGGTAATAGATTGGGCTCTCCCATACACAGCCACCCTACCCCCATATATAACCCCCTCCCAGTCATTTCAGTGCCCCATTACTTGGCTATTTCTCCCCAGTTACCATAAACACTGTTTAAGACTGTCATAGTGCATACAGTTTTCTACTTTATTTTTTACAAAGATTACAGATATCTGGATTTAACTTAAAACTTTTAATTCTAATTTTATAGCACAAACACAGATATTTGCTAAACAAATCAATACTGTCTCACAATGAAATTAAACTTAACATTAAAACTTCTCTATCCTTGAAACTCACGTTCAAAGAAAATGCATGTGGCCACTGGCAGATAAAGTTTACCTTTCGGCTGTTTTCATATCATAGGCCCCTTGCACACATTTTAGGACCATGCAAACATGCAAATGTTCTTTGAATCACCTTGCATATAATACAGCACCACTTGTTAGAGTGTGCTTTAAATTTATAGTTTTGAACATTTTGCTAGTAAGCAATGAAACAAAACTTACAAACCAATAATGACACAACTGTCCAATTCAGAACATTTCAATCATAAAAGGCCAATCAGTCTTCCATCAATACACTCCACCAATATCAGCCAATATGCACAATCACTGCAGAAGTAAAAACCATCTGAATATTTCCACATTAAAGAGATCTGAGATCTGTAACTAATGGAGATTGCTGCTAGCAATAAACTTTATATTTTAGTGTTTCATCTACAAATTCAGTGTTTGTTGCCTTTGAAGAATAAATTGTCTACATTACACTGAAAACAAATGAAAAGCTGGTAATATTACAATAAGGAATGGATGGCAAAATGATAGCAGGTTTACAGTTACTAGGCATCTCATCCAAAGGTGGACATACTCAGGACTGCAGCCACCTAGCACCCTACCCCCTTAAAGTACAACACTGCATCAACAATCCATCTACAGGATGTGGGATTAGAACTCACAGCCTTCTGCATCGTCTGCTACCTGTTGTGCTATCATCATCATCATCAGCCATCTTTTTTCCCAGTTTCTACATGGAGTCAGGGTATCATGTTAACTGTCACCATCTCTCAATTCAAGGCCACGCTCCTGCCTTCTTCAACACTGACTGTCGCAGATCTTCTTTCATACAGTCCATCCACCGATTTACTGGACATCATCATTTCCTCTTACCTTCTCTTCCTGTATATCCCAAATCTTCTTCACCAGATTGTCTTCTGCTTTTCTGTATGTGTCGAAACCACCACAATCTGTTCTCTCTGATCTTTTCTGCAATTGGAGCTACTCTGGCTTCTGCTCTTATGTCCTCATTTCTTTGTCTGTCCTACAGTGTGCATCCCTGCCACCCTTCTCAGGCACGTCATTTCTATCACCTCTAGCTTCGTCATCTGCTCTGCCTTTACTGCAGAGGTTGCTGTACCATACAATAGTACTGGTCACACCACTGTCTTGTACACTTTACTTTTCAGCTTCTTTGGCATTCTTCAGTCATATACTACAACTGAGACTCTATACCAGTTGGCTACAGAATCCCTGATTTTAGCTTTGACCTCTTCAGACTTCCCTTCTCCTCAAACACCCCTCCCAGATACTTGAAGCTATTTACCTGTTCACTTCCACTATCTTCCCTTCTATCTCAATTCTCAGCTTCTTCTGATTTCCTCAATTTCCTGCCATTACCACTGTCCTATCTGTGTTTAGTTTCATCCTATGTGCCTTCAGTTTTTGTACTCCATCCTTTGCTGAAGTTCTTATTCAGAGTCCATCTGTAATGCCACATTGTCTGCATATAGCAAATTTGTTGATCTGTCCCCTCCAACCTGTTTGCTAATATACCCCATCACCAGTATGAACAGCAGTGGGCTCAGACTTGAACCTTGGTGTACACCCAATCCCACTGGGAACCCCTCTGTAGGACTGAACACTGTTCATACTTGAGTCATGGGGTCCTTGTACATAGCCTGCACTAATTTTACCAATGTTTCAGGGACTATGAACCACCACAGTACTGCCCAGATCAGTTTTCTTGGGGCCTTGTCGTATGCTTTCTCCATCTCTAGCTTCTAATATAACAGCATAATAGTAACTCTAGAGATGACAGGAAAGTTTATTTTGTAACTATGTTTAATATATTAACTAAAGATGTAGTTTATATTATTAAATATTTCTGGCCATTTCTTTTAAAAAGGAGGAATCGGGTTAAAAATTTGTGTAAAACACCGCCAATATCATTTAAAAAGGGACATAGTGGTCCATAGTAGATTTTGCATTCCTAAAGTAGTATGTGTTAATATTTTATTGTTTGGTACTTGGGCTTGTAGAAACTGTTCTATATGTCCTTTTGTAGTTAACTCTTTTAATAATATTAATGGTATTCGATACAATTCGATAGCACACTATATGTGCAACACTAATGGGGTAGTATATGCCCTTAGGTGTTCCTGTGGTCTTTTCTATATAGGAGAAACAGAGAGATCTTTCAGAATATGACTACAGGAACACAAGAGACATTAGGAATAATAAATGTGAAAGTCCTTTAGCAGTGCATTTTAATTTTGTTCCTGGGAGAACTTATTTTAATTTAAGGGATGTATTTTAGAACATGTTACAGCTGAAAATGTCTTTGCTCTTAAAAACAGATTTAAAGAAATTATTTTTATTTTGAAGCATAACACTCCGACACCTATTGGACTGAAGAGGAACTGTAACTGGAAAACTCTTTTCTGACTATTTATTTTTATTGGTTAATTTATTGGTTTAATTGTTTGCGGTATTTATGATTGTGTAAATTTGTGTTTTATCAGCTCCAAGAAGGCTGTTTGGCCGAGGCGCTGAAGTATTTTTGGATTGTAATAAATTTGCTGTGTGGATTTTATTCTATCGTGAAGTCTCTTCCTGGTTCATTATCTACATTACTGGCTTTGTTGTGGATATAAATACAATAAAAGTATCTGCTTAACTTACTTGGAACTCTAATAGCAGCAGCAAGCAGAAGGGACACTCATGCACAGTGGGTAGAGGAAAACTATTCTAGACTCATAGGTTCAGCTCATAAATCAATTAATATTGTAAAAACGTATAGATATTGGTAAGACAGTATGCTGACAGACATTCTTTTTATTTTATTCAGGTGAATACGCATCTCTTTATGGGTTACAATATAATGTGAAAGGTAACTGGAAGCTCCAAATTAAGGAATTAGGGCAGCAGAGATTTGATAATTCAAGCACTTGTATATTTTCTAGGAAATTAATCTTTCAAAAATGAAAGGAATGTCAGAAAAATGATCTCAAGACACACTATCAAAATGAAGACTTAGTAGGTTATTGTCATGGTTTTAAAAGTAGTAGTATTTGTCCAACCACAGTATATCTGGAGACAAAGTTCTATTATGTACGCTTTCTAATTTTTTTGGGAAGAAGACTAAGCTTACCCAAATCAGATACTTGGATTTGTTTCCCAATGCTGACATCAGCATCTTTCAGATAAGATAATAAAATGAGGTTTCATCGGTCTGAACTAATGGCAGTTCAAGTGGATGCAAAAAATCCCACAGCACTTACTGAAAAGGGAATACAATTGCTTTATTAAAAATCTTGATTTTTAACATAAAAAATATAAATAAAATTTCAGAAGCAATCAATAAATCCCTCTTTACCCCCAACTTTTTCTTCCCTAACCAAAACCTAATTTTCATTACAATAACATTTAATTTGTCCACTTGCTATTAATTATACAATAATTCCTCATGTGTGGCTTTTCACACACAGCACATAACTAAAATGTAATTCTATTTACATTCTACTTCTTATAAAGCAGTTTCCATACCAAAGCATTTGTTTCACCCCTACTTTTTTCCCATATACTTATAATATCCCAAAATTTCTTTGCCCTAACAATGCACAGAACTACGTTCAGTAGTCTGTTAATTTTGGGTCTATATTACAAGATCAAAACTTTAGTTAATTGAATAACTAAAGATGGATCTTATAATTTCAAACCTGAAAATGTTGAACACTGTTTTAACCCAGGGAAACACTTCCCTTGGCTGTTGTGAATTATGCCCTTTTCTCCAATTTGGAGCGATCTTGGAGTTGGTATATTGGTGAACCCCCCCCCCACACACACACACACACACACACACACACACACACACACACACACACACACACACTTGATTTGGGATTTAAAGTTTTTTTTTGATGCGGCCAAAGGAAGTGCTTCCCTGGGTTGAAACAGCCGTTCGACATTTTCAGGTTTCGATATTACAAGATCGATCTTTAATTATTTGATTAACTAAAGCTTTGAGTTTGTAACATATACCTGTTAATGTCCACATCAGTTAAATTTTTACTTGTAACTTCAATTAACCTTTAATAGGTATTTATTTAGCAAAACCCTTCACAAAAATGTTTCCACTCCTATACCTTCCCTAAACTTTCTCTTCTTTCCCTTGTGGCTTTCCTTATACCTTCCGGGTCTATATTAGAACATCGAAGTTTCACAACTTTGAATGTTCTAATATTGACACCTATTCAGCGAACGTTGAAAACATCGAACATGCAGAACAGCAAATTTTTTCCTAGGAAACAATTTGCTGTAACGAAACACACACACACAACACAAGCACACCAAACAAACAGCAATCCACACACACGCACCTAAAATCCTACATCTAACCTTACACTAAACTGTACATACACCACTATCTATCCACTTACCTTAACCCAAACCCTAAGGTCTGTCACTATCGCACACTCACCTCACACACGCCCTAACCCTAACTCACCTACCCCGCCCTAACCCTCACGTCCACACAATCGCACACTTACCTGACCCGTGCCCTAACCCTAACTCACCTAACCCACACCCAATCGCACACTTACCTGAACCCGACCTGTAACTTTCCACCACAGTGCTGAAAATAGTGAAGCGACAGAAACGGACAACCAAATTCTTTCCCTAGGAAAAAATTCGGTTTTCTGTGGCTTCACTATTTTCAGTGTGCGCTGAACAGGGGTCGATATTAGAATATTTGAAGTTGTGAAACTTCAATGCTCTAATATAGTCCCTACCTTCCAATACATTCTCTCATGAATCTAAGTAAATGAAATAAATTAATGAAATCTCCATAATTTTACCACACCACTGCTTTTGTTCCTCTAATAGTTTCACTCCTACTTTCCCTAATAAACATTTTACAACACTTTTCTGTAGCCTATCGATGTTCACTAACATCCTTTTCCATGTGCTTACCACTTTTCCAATAAGTGTTATGCCTCAACCATAAAAACCTACCCAACAAGCTTTGAGTTTCTTCTTTCATTTTTTCTTATATTGCTTTTAAAACACAAAACATGTGTAACAAAGCCAAATGTACATTTGAGTTGATTAAACCTAACCCTCCAGTCTTTTATACAAAACATCTCTGTTTAAAGAAAAAAAATGGAAGTCAAAAGATCCTGGTTAATCATTGTGTCAGTCTGAAAAAGTATCCATGGTAATTATTTTAAATTAGATATGGAGGCAGTTAAAAAAAGATGCAAAAAAGTTTCCGTCATAACAGTTCAAATACATTCATCCATCTACAACCCCTTTTTCTAATTTTTTTTTCTCATGGAGTTGGGGTGTCACTTCAACAGTGACAGTAATCTAGAGGGTTACACCACCGGGTGGCTAGCCCTGAGGGTCTATATTATTTCGACAGCTTAGGTTGTCAAATGCTTAATGATCAACACCCAAAGTTTCAAAATCACGAATGGCCATACACACAAATTCTTTCCTTGGGAAAGAATTTGCTAGGCTGTCCAGAAATAAAATTAACTTTTCAACCTAAATATAGTGGGAGGCTGTGCCCCCCACACCCCCCTAACTAAATATACCAAGACCGCTCTACATTGGGGAAAGGGCAAATCCCCGATAATGGCCAAGTGAATTCTTTCCCGAGGAAAGACTTCACTTATATGGGCATTCACAATTTTGAAACTTCGACGCTTAGGTGTCGATCATTGAGTATTCTACAACCTAAGCTGTCGAAGAAATAATACAGACCCAGCCCTGATACAGTAGTTCTGCCACACCATGCATTTGCATGCACACTAACACCTATGGCCAATTTAGAGTGTCCAATCCACCTCCTGCCAGTGTTTGGAATGTGGTAGGAAACCGGAGCACACGGGGAAACACATGAATACAGAAAGGGCATGCAAACTACACATAGAAGGCCACAACCGAGAATCCAACCAGGAAGCCTCTTGCTGTGAGATGACAGCGCTATCAGCTGTGCCACTGTGCCACCCAACAGTTAAAATCCCAGACATTAATAAGCTTAGGTAGTAACTTGGAGGAATTGTTTACCTATAAGCTGAAAAGGCAGTATGTACTTTAACTGAAGAATAATGAACATTTGCAGAAAATAAAGGTACCACAATACCTAAAGTACAGTACTAAAAAAGTTCTAAGTTATTACATTAATTGTAAATAGGTTCCCCATATAGCTCAAAAACATTTTTAATGAATGTTTTCACTGACTCTTTTAAGACAGACAGCTCTAAGTATAAAACTAGCTGAAAGGAATTAGTTATAATCATACAGGCTGTGAGCTGGACAGACTTCCAAGTGTGGAACAATATGCCCTCTTCCAGTGACAACAAACTCTAAACTAGACAGAACAACTGTATTAAGTCACATGATGTACAAAAAATAACACTGTCTTGGCAATCTGAATGAGATTTTTTTAACAAAAAATGAGGAAAACAATAAAGTTGACAATTATGTCAATCTAATGTTAGAATATCCATAGGTAGTACTCTGAGACTAAAGAATACAAACAAGGTAGTAGCTGATTGTGCTGTGATGCAGATGTCTAGTTTTGCATTGCACCCTAACTTTTCTATTACCAATACATACACTAAACTATGCAGCTGACACTAATGACAGTGAATTTCTGTTGAGATGGTCTGCCAGGGTATTCAGGTATGTAAGCAAGACATTCAGTGACACCCACTAACAGTATCTGCTTCCAAATTATCATAGCCAAAATTTAAGGAAAGTACAGTTAGTTAAGTAAACTTACCATAACTGTAGATGTTCAAATGATTACTTCTGCAGTAGCCTTAGCTATAAGGGCTATATCCTGCCAAGAATGGAACAGCCAGACAGCTTCCAATAATGAATAGTTCATTAAAATGTTACCTGGTTGGATTAAACATTCTCCAGTTTGGAAATTTAATTATTCCTGATCTTACCACTATTGTGTGCCTTGGACTACGTGGACCTGTATTTGGTTATTGATATTTTTTTCTGTCACACTATAAATGCACCTCATTTCTTGTTTTCTGGTTATTAAAAATAATTTTCAAAGCAGGAAAGTACATTTAAATAATATTTTATGTTGGAGGTCTCTCCCAAAGGGAACTTATCTGCCCAGCAAAGGAACAGTGCAAGTCGACTGTCAATCCTCCAAAGTCCACACAGGAGTGCTCTAACCAGTGGCAGGAAAGCTCTGAATGGCTTCGGGCTCAAAGCTTTATTTTTTAGTATCTCAGCTTCAGCTGCCTAATGGTTCGTGTGTGGAATGTGCCCTGAAGCTTTGGAAGCTGGCTGGTTGGCATATCCAAGGCAGGATATAACCCATATAGCCAAGGCTTCTGCAGCAGTGATCGACATGATGAACATCAAGTTCTTCCCTGCTTGGTAAAGTAGGACTGCTCCATTGGCTCTGGTGACTTGAAAAAGTCCATGGTTCACCCTCAAGGATTTCATCGCTAAGTGAATACCCAAAACTTAATCCATGTTTGATGCTCACCTTGAGAAAAATATTACATCTTCTGCATTTTTAAGCCTTACATGCTTCTCAAACCAAAACAGACACATGTGTTCAGAAGTTGCTGCTATTATAATGTGTTGCAACTAATGGCTTCCCTCTGGATTATCATTGTTTAACATTGTCAAATGTTTGCTCCACAAAACCACATTTATCCACACCAGTATTCACAATACCATTGCCATTCTTTCAGCTAATATAGACAAGCATTTTATAATAATGGTTTAAAAATGAAATGGACTGTATAAAGCTGGGTCTGATTGGTCTTTACAATCTTTAGGCAATACAGCCACCATAGATTTCTTCCTAGATGTCGGTGCTTCTCCTCCTTTTAAAATACTGTTAAACTAAATCTTCCACAGCTTTATCACTTTTCTCTCCTAACTCCACATCTTTTCCTGGAGACTTTCCTGATGACAGATTATATATTACCAGTTTTATCTCATTTCCTCCTGTCTTAACGGTTAGTTGTTGAACCTGTCTCTCTAACCTTGGTATAATGAAGTCTTCCATAAATATTTCCATTTGTGCTTTACCTTGATTTTCACATTTCTATGCTTTATACAAAATTTCATAACATTTTTGGAATATCTCTAATACCTCTACAAGATCTGTTACTTTTTTTCTAATTATAGGCTCAAGAAGTTTGTCAACAACTTTTTTGACTTCCTGTTGCTTAAGTCATTGTGATAAAGGTTTTTGTGCTCTGCAGTTATTTTCCAAAAAATATTTGCTTAATAGCATTTTTTTCTAACCTCATGCACATTATCTAGACACTTCCTTATTCTCTCTCTAGTAATCTGTTTGTGCTTCTTCCTGTTCTGCAAGTAATTTCTATTACTTTTTAACCGTGTCTCTTTCTTTTTATTTATACCCTATTATTAAACTCCATTTTATTTTTAATTCCACTCACTAGCTCTAACTTCTGAAGATATTACTATCTTCTCTAATAACTTTCAGATATTTTACCCTTCCCATTCCTTAAATGTCTGTCTTTTTACCAGGTAGGTGGGAAAGCACCAGTGTCTCATTTTTACTTTATTACCCTGCAATTTTATTTTAGTTTCTATCAGTGCATGGTCTGAAATAGTTACTGGGTGTGTGTTAAAGCTTTCAATTAAATGCACATGTGCCTGTGTAATATACCAACTACTGAATTCACATCTTCCTTACCAAATATTTTCATAAATTTCTTCAGAAATCACCTTCTTTTGTTACACTCTCTTTTCTATGTCCCCCTGATACAGCCTCACTATTGCAAATCAAATTCAGGCCGCACCTTCAAGAAATATTCCCTGATGAAACCTGATTATTTCTCCCAAAAGTTGCTTATGTTCCATAATAGCAGTTTTTAGTGGAATGTAAATACATGCCAGTAAAATCCTCCTGCCTTGTGAATGGCTTATTGCTACTGAAAATCCACCATTACTGTATTTTATTTCCTCTTCTATTACTATTGAAGCCTCATTAACAATTAGTATAATTACTCCCTTTTCCATTTGTACCTGATATTCTGCACAACATCTTTTCTCAAATGCTTTCTTTTAAATTCACATGCTCATTCCTTTCCAAATGTGTCTCCTGTAGCATTATTTGCAGTCTGCATTTCTTAATATAATTCAATCCTCTTTTTCTTTTGTCTATACCTGTAAGATCATTTACTTTCCAGGATAATATAGATATAGTATAGCCATTACAAGACAGTTTTTTGAATGTGTTTTTCCAATTTTTGTACTACGTGCACACACTGTTTGGAAGGGCGATCTTTTATATAGTTGCTTCTTATCTCCATTTGAACCCATGTCACATTTTCAAGAGTTTTTTTTTTGTTTTAATAACAACCCTCAGACAAAAAAATATATTTTAAGAACATTCCTATCCCATATTACCTTAGAACAAATCAAAGGAAGAAGTTTAACCCAGCAGATAGGGACAGCTGCACCCACAAGCATTACCTAACCTAAAACTTGAGGTTACCCATGCTAAAAGCACATGCTACCGAAGGTGTTCCTACTTGCATTGATTGCTGTTTGTTCTTTTAATATTTCTGTTCCTTTCCCAGATGTGAAAAACAGCTTGAACACTTTCACAAAAACATTAACTTGTAGCCCTAAAATAGTGCATTGGCCATCTGTAAGTACAACTATATTGTACATCATTCTACTACATGCATTACATTATCAAGGTGGCTGTCTCTTTTAGTTCCTGTAATTTCAAACTATTTTTCACTGAACCGCTTTCCATCAAAACTAATTGTTGCATCTCTCTCAAAAAGGAATGCTTAGAACTCTCAAAATTAATTACTTGTACCTGCGGACAAACTGTTTCCATGTGAAAGTAGTTAGAAATAGACTGCACAACTGCCTTCAGCTGCAGACTTGTTGACTCCCAATGAACACATGCTAATCTGAAAAAAGCAAGCTAATATCCTTGCAAATGGAAGAAATTTAGCTTCATTTATGAATTTCATAATTTTGTCTTCTTTTGCAAGCCTACTTACTGACAAAAAAAAATTTGTTTGCAGCTTAAACCAAGAGTATTAATCTAGACATTAAAGGGGGGGGGGGTCTAAAGTAAAGACCAGCAGTGGTAGAGTTTTTAACAGAATCTATAACAGAAGCTGCCATTAAAAAAAGAATAACTAGTAGACCATATAAAATATTGCCTGATAACTAAGAATCAATCAGAGGAGGTTAGAAAAGATTGGGAAGAGAGAATGGACAAAAAAACAATGGGAGAATATATGTATGTCTCCAAAATATGCAACAAAATCTAAAAGATTTAGGATTTTTGCATGGAAATATTTACATAGATATTTTTATACTCCAAGTAGACTCTAGAGAATTTTTCCTCAGGCAGACAGCAAATGTTGGAGGCATGAAGGGAAAGAAAGAGGTAGTTGGGAGTGCGGTGGATGAGTTGGAGGACTTTAAGGATTCCCTACAGGATGCACTGTCAGAAATGCTGGGTGGGCTGATGAGGGTGGTGATTTTTCTGAGCTGATACAGAATCAGAATTGCCTAGACAAGGTAAGACCTTGTTCTGTACAATAATGGTTGCTGCCAAAACAAAAAGCAATTACTAGAAAATGGAAATCAAAATCTAAACCAACTATATTGGACATAGTGAATATAGTAACAGAGATAAAACAAGTGGAATTGTGATCTTTGGAATGCGGTAGGAGCAAACTACATGGGAAAATTGGAATTGTGGGAACAATTCATACAAGGGAGGAATGAGGTTTAAAAGGCATTATAAATTAGCTATGTAATGTTTCAATGAAAAAATTGGGTAGATTAAAAGTGATGTGCCCTGTTTGCAACTGGGTGTGTGTCAGTGTGGTTTGTGATGTGGAGTGTGGATGGGATTGTGTTGTGTGGCTTGTTTTCATTTATATAAATATTATGATAATATAGTTTGATTACTTTTATATGAATATAAATTGTGTATGTCGCAAGTGATAATTCAATAAAGGTGTTTAAAAAAATGTTAATCTAGGCTAGACATTCACCCTTGCAAAAACAAGAGAAAATATCTTAATTCTACATATAATATTATCGGTACACACTTGCATCTCAACTCCAGCAGGCCAAGATCGCAGTATATTCACAGCAAACTTGCTTTTGTCAAGCTCTTCTACTCTTGTTATACTGTAAAGCCTACATTTCCTGCAACACAAAACTTTAAAATTTTAACTTGTACAACAGTCACTGAAAAGAATCCAACATTTAAAATATTAATCTGCGCACTATGCAAAACAGCTTTACTATATATAACATGCAATTTATATCATGACATGTTTTATACAAATACTAATAAGAACAAAAGTTGTTTTAATTACAGCTACTTTTTCTCCTTTTTGTGTCCTTCTAAAGATTAATGGCAAAGCAGGATAGGATACAAGCTTTATAGTCCGCCCACAAATTTAAGTCAACAAAGGTCCAGTTCTTCTTAACCACTTATAATTGCAAAGCCATATTTCACAAATGTTAATGATGCTTTACAGTCTCCCATTTATTCACTAATTTCAGTGTTACAGGTCTTCTTTCTGTTTAACTGCATCTCCCAACAACTCCTTATTTTTCTAATCAACGTGCTTTTTTATGTCTCTCAAGTATTTTACTTTGGAACAAGGGGAAGGTTTCACTGGCAAAGTCTCTCTCTGTGAGCTTTATTGTCAGAAGAATGACATGCAGAGTCCTCTTCTGTTTGCTAGCTCACTTTTTTTGGATAAACCTTTTTTATTTCGTCATTAGCCCATTCTGTATCCAAAAGGTCTTCAATCCTCTAGGAAAGGCTATTGTGAAGACAACCGGATACAGCAGCTTGAATCTCACGCCTGCCTCTTGACATTCTACATTGCTAGAATAAATTTGTTTCTCTTCACTCTGGTGTACAGTGAATAATAATTTTTTGCAAAGACTCAGATGTCTCCAATTTTTACAGCCAGGTTCAGAGCATGCACTCAGTGTGCCCTTTGAATCAGCAAATCCTTCTGTGGAATACCAGTCCAGTTGCTTCTGCGTGCTTTCAGAAAATTAATACAGTCTGTCCTTCCAGTTTCTCTGATACAGCAGAAAATCTCAGGTTTTCTCTGCTCGCTCTGTCTTCTAACTCTCCCATTTTTGAAATAGTTCTTCTTGAGAAGTCTTAAATTCAGTCAGCAGTTTTCCTCATTTCAACCTGATGCTTCAGTTTTATCAGTTTTTCTTAATTAGTTAAAGTTTCTTCTATTTTTTCCAGCATTTTATTTCAGTTGATATACTCCATTTTTCATTTATTTCACTCACCTCTGAATACATTTGATTTTTTTTCTTTAAATTACTAGAAGACATCTCTTGTACCAAAGCTGCAGTCTGAACTCTTTTTACTGAACAGCTGCGGAATTCTTATCAAATCATTTTCACCTTTTTTGTTTGATTTTCTTTAAGGTTCTTGAAATTTCTTCTTTGCTGGCATTCAGAAAGTGTACTTACAAGACAGTAAAAAATTTTACTCAAGCTGAATATGTCATTCGGAATGTTGTTTCCCAATTTCTTTTTCACATTAAGAGAGCTGAAATTAAACTGTTAATCAGTGTGCAGTCCTCTTGGAAGACCATATATATATATATTACATACATATATCAATATGAAAACAAGTAAAAAAAAAAGCATGGAGAGACCTAAAACTTGCTGTAATGTGGCTATTTGCATATCAGATTTATAACTTCTTAGAATAAGCAATTCCTGAACAAATGATACTCAGTTCAATTTATTCCATGTGAGAGTTTCAGGAGCTGAGATTATGGCCGTTGGAAACTATGATGTTTTTTTTCTGGCACTGTATTTATTATCAGTGTCACATGTGCAATGGCATTCTTTTTATGATCAGAGTTTTAGCTTTTTATTTCTTAACTATTTCAGCTTTTCAGCCATGACTTGATAATCAGTGGAATTTATTTATATTTATTTATTTATTTAAATTTGTTGACCGGGAGTGTCCGACTGGACATGGGTCCATTTTCAGTGGAGGCCCGGGGAGAAAAGCTCCACAGTAAAATAAACAGACAGTAGTTACATCGGATTACATAGTGATTAACAATTTAACATAGAAATTACTTAAAACATATTTACAGATGAAGAACATAGTACATCAGTAGACAACTAGAATCTTTATCTGTGAAGTACATAACAGGCATTAACAAATATAACAATGAGAAGTTCCTGCTGTATAATAAGTACTAGGCTTATGAGCATCTGAGCTTGCTATCATCAAGGTAGTTAGTGTAGGTGAAAGAAAGGTATTAGTTGGATGGGGTGGATGATATTAGAGTGGGAGTTGCAAGGGCATAGCCAGCATGTTTTTAGTTGTGCTTTTAATAAAGTTTTGAAGTTGGTGCATGATGGTATGGAGGTAATTATGGGTGGGAGTGAGTTCCATAATTTGGCTATGGCACAATAGAATAGTGCTTCACCAGCAGAGTTATTGGCTTTAGTGATCTGCAAGTGATTTTTGTTGCTGGATCTTAGTGGTCTGGTGGTGCGATAGGGTTGGAGTAGATTCTGGAGGGATGGGACATTTAGTGGATGGTTTACTAGTTTGTGGGTGAGTGAGAGTTGATACCACTGAAGGAGGTGAGGGAGTTCAAGCCAGCCCAGTTCAGCAAGCGAGAGAGAGTGGTGACTACGGTAGGATGCCCCTGTGGCGAATTTTGCGATTTTGTTGTAGCAGGTCTCTAGCTTGTTTAGATCACATTGCCTTAGGTTGCTATATACTGGAGAGGCATAAAGTAGGGTGGAGATAAGGTGGGAATTTGCTATTGAAATCTTTGCTGCTTTGGTGAGAAATTGTTTATTTCTGTATAATGCTCCTAGTTTTTTGTGGACTTTTTTTATGGTCATGGAAATGTGAATGTCAAATTTTAGTTTATTGTCTATTTCCACTCCTAGCAATTTGGTGTGTTCAGTTGGGTATATAGTGGTGTTGTCTTTTGCTGTGATGTTAAAGTGAGAGTTGTTTTGAGTATGTTTGGTGGGTTGGAAGATGAGTAGTTTAGTTTTGTTTGGGTTGAGTATTAATTGGGCATCGGATAACCATGTTTCAACAGAGGAAAAGGCTTCCTGTGTGACTTTTGCAGTTTGGGTAGGGACTGGGCTGAGCAGATGATGGTAGAGTCATCTGCGTATTGGATGAGTGTGCCATGTTTGGTGGCAGAGGCTAGATTATTGGTGTAAACAGAGAAAAGTAGGGGTCCAAGGATGGATCCTTGGGGAACCCCTATGGAGACAGGTAGTTGAGGAGATATGTCATTCTGCCATACAACGGATTGTTGGCGGTCAGACAGGTAACTCTGAAACCAGTTGGTGACTGATTGTGAGAAGGATAGGTTATTGAGAACAGAGATAAGTTGTTTGTGTGGGACCATGTCAAATGCTTTAGATAGGTCTAGGAAAGTAGCAGAGGAGAGATAGCCATTGTTTTTATGCTGAAGGATAGTGTTTGTAAAGGAGAGTAAGGCAGTGGTGGTGCTATGGTTTGGTCGGAAACCATGCTGGGTACTGGAAAGAAGGTTGTTAGTAAGGAGGTAGTGTGAGACCTGAGAGTGTATGCATCTCTCTAGTATTTTGGAGAGTGGAGAGAGAATAGCTATGAGGCAGTAATTGGTTAGTTCTGCAGAGAGTCCGCCTTTGTGGAGGGGAATTATATGCGAGACTTTCCACAATGTGGGAATGTAACTTTCTGACAGAGATCGGTTAATCAAGATGGATACTGGGTAGGCCAGAGCATCAGCTGCTCTTTGTAGGTATTCACTTGGGAGATTGTCTGCTGCTAATTTGGTGGGTTTAAGTTTAGTTAGAGTTTTTTTATGTTGGAGGTAGGTACAGGAGAAAAAGAGAAGGCAGTGGGGAGATTACTAGTTGAAGGTGTGGATTGGAGGGGAGGGGGTTGTGTTGTTTAGCTAGTGACAGTATGGTTTGGGTGAAGTGTGTGTTGAATGAGGTAGCAATATTTTCTGAGGAGTGAGGGATGTTAGGAGGAGGGGTACTGACTTTACCTGGGTGGAGGATGGAGTTTATGGAGGACCAGAATTGTTTGGGGCTGTGTTGGGAGGAGTCTAGGGCAGACTGGTAGTATTGGAATTTGTCCCGTTTTATTAGCTTTTTGACTCTATTGCGTAGTTCTAGGAATTTCTGTCTAGCTGCGGGGGTTTTGGTTTTGCGCCAGTGCTCCTAGGCTTTATCCCTGTTTTTCATTTCTGACAGTGGTTTTCTGTAGCCATGGGGAGGGTTGTGCTTTGGTTCTGGTAAATCTTATGGGGGCATGGTAATTAAGGATGTTCAGGAAGGTAGTATTAAGAGATTCAACTGCATCATCTAGACTGAGGTACTTTAGAGCATGCCAGTTACATTCTTTGAGGGATGAGATGAATGTGAGTGGGTTAAAGTTTATTTTTTTCGTATTTGACGATAGATGACAGGTTTAGCTTGGTGCAGGTATTTTTTGAGTAGGAATGTTGGGGAGTGATCACTGAGGCTATCTGATAAGCAGCCTGTTATATATGACTGGGGGTTCTTACTGACTAGTATCCAATCCAGGGTAGAGTGCTTGCTGGAGTTTTTATTTATCCTTGTTGGTGACTGGACTAGTTGGGTGAAGCCATGAAGGTGTACATGATGGGTTGGATTGTTGCCAGAACAGGATTGCCAGTCAATATTGAAATCACCTAAGATGATAGTTTCTTGGGGGAGATGGTGGGGAGACCAGCTGAGGAGGTTTTCTAGTGGAGGGATGTTTTGGCCAGGTGGGAAGTAGCATCCAATTATGTTGATGGTTTTGTTTCGGTTAATTTTGAGGTTGGTATATATTATTTCTTCATTGCCTATTTGTGGAGCTGATGATTTTAAGATCTGGATGTTTAGATGTTGTTTAAATATTATAGCTACACCACCTCCTTTTTTGTTTAGCCGGTCTACTGTTAGTATGCCATAACCTGTAGGGAGTATTTGCTCACTGGTAATGTGAGGTTTTAGCCAGGTTTCTGTCAGGACGACTATATCTGGGGAGTATAAGTCTATGGTGGCATGGAGTTCATGGACTTTGTTGGATATACTTCTAATATTTAGGCTTAGTAGAAGGAAGTCACTTGGCTTTCTACTGGCTGTAATATGGGAGAAGTTGTGATTTCTAGTCTGATTATGAGGATTGGGGTTGGAGATGGTAGGGCCAGGGTTGGGGTGGATGTCTCCACTTAGGGCTAGTTTTGATATGCATGAGATTATTAGTTTTCTCAGTTTTTGAATGTGTTTGTTTATAAGGGAAATTTTATGATTGTTCTCTGTGGGTAATAGGTATGGTGGGAGGGTTATTATGTTAAGTTGTAGGGATGCTTTACGTTTGAGTAATATAGTTGGTAGAATATGTGGGGGGTGCATAGGGATGGTTCTTGAGCTGGTGGGAGGGGAGCTGAGTATGGGTGAGACATGGGTGGTGGTGTGAGTAGCAGTACAATGGTAGTGGTTGAGTGGGGGAGTGTGAGTAGTAGTACAATGGTAGTGGGTTGAGTGGGGGAATGATGGAGCTTTGGTAGAATGTAAGATATGCAAAGAGAGTGCATGCAGTGAGCAAAGGAAAGGTATGCTTGTACATGTCAGTTGAGGAGGTGTGATAGTAGAGGGAATATGGAGGAGGTAGTGAATGTTTAATGTTACATGGTAATGAGTTCCAGGATGCAAGTGTAATTTTAGAAAAGATCCCTTCTCTTTTGGACAAGAGGAACTTTGGTCAGTGGAGAGTATGAGCTAGTTCACTTGCATTCTGTAGTGAGTAGGTGACAGATAGTGATGATAGCTTCCTCCTAGTGTGCAGTGTTAAGAACACTACAGGAACACGAAAGTTAATGAGTTTAGTGACAGGCTTTTTGTTGTGATTAGGAGTTAGATGTATTTGTTTAGGGAAAGGCAAGATCACTATCTGAATGAGATATCCAAATTAAGCAGCAAACTTAACTTGAACTAGTTTGGTACTATGGGGGAGTAAAGTACGGCATGTTGTACAACAGTATTCTTATTTATTTATTTATATTGGCACCAATGCTAATTGCTCACTTCAACTCTTAGTAGGCTGGAAAAAAAAAAAATATATATATATATATATATATATATATATATATATATAGGTTTACTATTGAAAATGCGAACGGCACTTGGGCGACAGTCGAACGTATAAGGTCGTAAACAAGGATGTCGAAGACAAAATAATCAATCTACGTACGGTTTTAACATGGGTCGAGGTAGGTGTTCAGTATTATTCCCTACTACAAACATCTTCCCTACCTCGACCCATGTAAAAACCGTTCCTAGATTGATTATTATGTCTTCGACATCCGTGTTTACGACCTTGTACATTCGACTATCCGACTGTCGCCCAAGTGCCGTTCGCATTTTCAATAGTAAACCATATCTATATATATATATATATATATATATATATATATATGTATATATATATATATATATATATATACATATATACACACACACACACACACATATCTGAGCTGTTGAATGACAGTTCAGTGTGTAGGCTAAAAGGTGGGATGTATGTTAAATGTAATGCCTCTGGTGTATAACTACTTGAAGTGGAGTGTTCTATGGCTGGCAAAAGACAACTGTGGACACTTTACCAGGTTTTTATGATGTAGCAAACAACATTGCAACTGTTGTAGTACTGTAACAAAGGGAGATGCTGCCAGCTGCAGCACAGCTATCTGGAATTTTGTAAATAACTATATGTCATTTGTGAATATCAACTTGATCTATACAAGACGCTTGGGTTACAAATGTACTACAACTGTATGTCATGTGTATATCAAACTGGTCTGTGCAGACATGTGTGTTAAAAAAGGTAGTTTATAAAGTGCTTGTGCTGTTTGAAGTGTAACCATAGTGTGCCCTACTGGAATAGAAAGATTAATTGTGTAAGAACTTACCATAATGACAGATGTCCTTCTCTTCTCTGTTGCAGTATTATTCCTGACTTATGGGAGTTGCCTGCCAAGGTGACAACCTGACGTTGGCCAGTATACCAAAGTCTTTTACTACCTAAGGTACACGGTACATCTGATGTTGGCTGTCAGCAGACGTTGGCCATAAAAGATATGTATGCGCACATCACCATCAGAACTGAAGCCCCAGACACAGAGACTGTCTAAGGGAATGAGGATCAGTGCATCCAAAGAAGAGAAGGACATCTATCATTATGGTAAATGTTCTTACAGAACTAATCTATGTCCTTTTATTATTATGTTGCAGTATTCCTGACTTAAGGGAGAGTACAAAGGCTCATGAGATAAGGGCGGAGGAAGCGGCAGAGGAATTTTCAATGAAGCCATGGAGAATGGCCCTAGCAAACCCTGCCTGGGATCTAGAGATGGAATCCAGCTTATATGGTGAAGGTGTGGGCAGATATCCAAGTAGTGGCTTCTAGGATAGAGTTGGTATCCAAACAACTGAGGAAGGCCCCTGAAGATACTGCCCTGGTAGAGTGAGCTTTGACTGAACCAGGAAAAAGCTTCCCATGGTGGGTGTAGCAAAAGGCAATAACTTTGGATATCCAGTTAGAGATGGTCTGTTTAGACACAGACAATCCCAGAGTCCTGGGATGGAAAGACACAAATAATGTCTGTTTTCCTAAAGGGTTTAGTCCTATTTAAGTAGAACCTGAGCTATCTGTGTACATCCAGGATGTGCATGATCCTCTCACTACCGTTTCTAGGGAAAGGAAGTTGGTAGGTAAATTGCCTGATTTAGGGACAATTCACTGACAACCTTTGGTATGAATGAGGGCTTGGTCCACAGGGACACACTGTCATTATGGAAAGACAAGAAGGGGGGAGAAGCTCTAAGGGCTTGTAACTCTTAGACCCGCCTTGGCAGGGGTAATGGACACCAGGAGGATTGTTTTCCAAATGCAGTGCTTGAGTGAACTAGAGGAAGCAGGTTCAAATGAGTAAATTTCTCTAGTACAAAGTTGAAGTCAGAAGGTGGAGCCGCTGGTCTGCTGGGGGGGTCTGATATGAAGGACACACCTTTGAGGAATTGTTTAGCTTAGAATCTGGAAGCTAAGGGAGGATTTAGTGGTAAACAAGCAGAAACAGCTGACAAATGAGCTTTGATGGAAGACTATGCTAATCCGGCATTAAGCAATTCACACAAATAGAACCATAGGCGGGGGTACCTTCAATGGGTCCTGGTTCCTAGCCAGACACCAAGCAGAGAACCTCTTCCATTTGGAGAAGTAAGATTTTCTAGTGGTGGGTTTCCTGGCCTCCTGCATTACTTGTTGCACGTCCTCTGATTAAAGGTGTCTGAATGGTATTAGGGCTCTATCACCCACAGAGTTAATTGGAGGGGTTCCAGATCTGTGTGTAAGGAGTGAGTCCTTGTTCTGTGTTAGCAGATCCACTCTATGGGGTAACTTGTGGTGACTGCCCTTGGCTAGGTGAAAGAGAAGGGGAACCAATACTGTCCTGTCCAGTATGGAGTCCCCAGAAAGATTTTTGGCTTTTCCTGTTGGACTTTCAACAGGACTTCGGGGGTGAGTGGAAAGGGAGGGAATACATATAGGAATTTCCCCTTGCATGATATTGAAAAGGCATCCACTCTCCATGCCGGAGGATGGTATTCTCTGGCACAAAGCCAAGGAAGTTGTTTCTTCTTGGGGAAAGCAAACAAATCTATCTCTGGAATACCACACTGGTGGGCAATGTCTAAGAACATATCCCTTTGAAGCAGCCATTCATGGGCTTGTGTCCTGGATTCTGCTTAGGGTGTCTGCCACTGTACTCTGGCTGGAGAGGATGTACATCACTTAAAGATATACATCTAGGAGGCAAGCTAGATCCTATACCTGCATGGCTAATCTGCTCAAGAGATAGGATCTGGTGCCTCCCTGCTTGTTTATGTACCATGAGACTGTCATGTTGTCGGTGTGCACAGGTAACCTACTTGGTCAGATCAGTGATTTTAACATTTGGAGAGCAAAAATGAGTGCCCTCATTTCTCTCACATTTATGTGTTCCTTCATTTGGGAAGGAGACCACTCCCCTTGAATTGTGTGGAGATCTAATACCATCCCCCAAGCCATGTCTGAAGTATCTGTAAATAAGGTTCGAGTAGCTGGAAGAGGGTGAATGGGAAGACCTGGATTTAGTGACAGTTGTGAGATCCATCATTAGAGCTCCTGCTTTAGACATAGGAGGAGTGGAATGAGGTGTTCTATTCTGAGACCATACCAATCTGAGGAACCACTGAAGTTTCCTCATGTGAAGCCTTGCCAGAGGAAGCACTGGGGTGGTGGAAGCCATTAGGCCCAAGATCCTGAGGAAATGTCTGACAGAAATCTGATGTAGTCGGAGTGTCTCTGTGAAGATTAGGAGATCTCTTGTGCCATGGAAGGTGGGAGAGACACTAGCATGTTCAGAGTTTGGAATCTGCAGCCCAGGAAAATGAGAGCTTGAGCTGGGACCAGGGAAGATTTCTTGAAGTTGCTGCAAATCCCAGGCCCTGAAGAATGGTAATTGCCATTTGGAGGGTTCTCAATTCTGTCTGAGAAGAGGCTTGGATTAATAGGTCCTCCAAGTATGGATAGATTAAGATACCTTGCAGCCTGGAAAAGGCTACTACTGGGGCTAGACATTTTGTGAAGTCTCTCAGGGCTGTAGAGAGTCCAAAAGGCAAAGCCAAGAACTGAGTGTGAGGATCCCACAGAAAATTGTAGAAATATCCTGCATCTTTGGTGAATGTGGATATGGAGGTAGGCATCCTTGATATCTATTAAAGCTAGAAATGCCTGAGGAAGGATAAGAGGAAATAATATTTGTAGGGTTAACATTTTGAATGAGGGGACTATGAGGAAATCGCTGAGGTAAGAGAGATCCAGGATTGGTCTCAAGGGTCCTTCCTTCCTGGAAACTAGGAAAAGGCAGGAGTAAAAGCCCATTCATTCTTCCCCATGGGGGACAGGTTCTATGAGTTCTAGTTGAACTGGCCGGAAAAGGGGGAGCTGACCTTTGGGTGGTAGGGGAATTCCCCTGAAGGCAGGCACCTTGCACCAAACTATGAAGTATCCTCTTTTGATGATGCTTAACACCCAAGAGTCTTGACTGATGAGTTCCCAGGAAGGAAGGGACAGGGAAATTAGGTTGTTGCAAGAGTCACAAAGAGGAGCTCGATCCATCAGGAAAGGGCTTCTTAGTTATGTGAGGAACATAGGCAATAGAGGAAAGAAACTGTTGGGTCTTCTTTGCCCTCCTTTGGGATCAAGATTGGGGTGCTCTGGATTGCCTGCGTACAAAAGTTTGTTTCTCAGGATAATTCCTATGAAATTTAGGCACACACAATACCAAGATATGCTTGAAATCCTTAAGTTCTTTGTTTTTTTCTCCTGCAAAGAATTGAAGAGCTATGCAGAAGGTTTCCCAAACAGGGCAGCATTATCCAAGGTGGCATCCATCAGTTTTGCCTTGATATACTCAGGTAGAAGCAGAAGCCTAAGCCAGGCAAATCTTCTAAGGGCAGAAGAGGAACAGGCAGCCCTAGAGGAGGCTTCTACTGCATCTTAAGTGCACTTGATAGAATGTCTGGCTACATGAAAAAAGGTGGCAAGGAGTGATGATGCCAGGGCCTTATTTGCAGAGTCCGGTATATCTGATAACAGTTTTGAGACCTGGGAAATGAGTTCCAAGTTGTACTTGGTCATGTGTGTCTGATAATTTAATGCTCTGAAGGCCAGGGTAGATGAGGTACAGATTTTCTTCCTCAGCCTCTCCAGTTGTCTGATGTCTTTATCTTAGGGCAGCAGGGAAGTGACCTGGAGACCTTATCAGAGGCAAAAGAAATAACAGAAAGATCTGCAACAGCTGCCTTAAAGGAATTGGCAGTTCGTGGGTATGTTGTAGTATCTGTCAGGCTTTTTAGGTGCTGAGGGCTGTGAATCTGGTTGGGTGGAAGTGGATGCAAAGGCATCCAGAAATGCAGGTATTACAGGAGGGATTGACTGTAGGACTGTGGGTCTGAACCTGGAGGAGGTCATAATAGCACTTCTGGACCTCTGACATCTTTGTGGATTCCCACCTGAAGTGGTCACGCATTTTGGAGATAGTCTCCCCAAAAGAAATCTCCTCTATGGGGGAATCTGTCCCATTGAAGTCCTCTTCAGGGGAGGCCTAATCCAAAGCAGAGAGAATTTGGGAGAAATAATCCAAGTCCTCATCCTTCTTCTCAGAAGAGGAGTCTTCATCTGAGGTAAGATGGGGCTTAGGTCTCTTCCTAGGGGAAAAAGACCTGAGCAAAGGGGAAGCAGCGTGACCTGATGGAGGTCTAAGGGTCATGAAGGCCTTAAACAGGTCTTGAGAAAAGTTTAACCATTCCTTCTGTGGGTCAGGGGAAGAAGAGACATGCTTGTTTTTTTGTTTCTTCTTTGCAGGCACATCTAAGCGGTGCAAAGGAGGAGGGCCAGACTAGGCACTCTACAATATCGGATTCAATATCCTCCCTAACAACAATCTGGGTAATCCCCCTAGGGCCCTCCTACACAATAAGCCTCAGTTCCCCCTGTACACTGGAAGGCAATGTCTGAGAAGCCTCTCTGGATGTGCAAACGTCCGGAGCCAAAATGGCCTGTGAAGTGGGCTTGATCTGTGGGTCCAGATCTCAGTTGGCATGTGTCTCCGAGCTCTCATGCACTTTGGGAGAGTTGTCTGATTCAAGAGGCGTAGCTTCAGATTTGGTTCTATGTTTTTTGGCTTTCCATTTTGTAGGCTCAGTCATTAGGGCTGGAGGGGAGTCTATCGAGCTCTTTGCTAGAAGCTTGAGACACTGGTTTTCTAGGTAGATCACAAGGGAGGATAACCAACTCTGGATGGTTTTTGGGACAAAGGATTGGCAAATAGTGCAGGATTTGTGAAAGTGCTGAGCGCCTAGGCAAAAAAGGCACAGAGTAGGACAGTCTATGTGGAATCTGTCTTCCACAGTCACATTTCCCTTTTCTAGATGACATGAACGTCAGGGATAGAGAAAGGTAGCAAAAAAAAAAAGTTTCCCCAACAGGGCACTTACCTTTTTCAAAGAAAAATGATTCCAACAGCAGAGCAACATCCGGGTCTGGTAGCAAAGACATTCTGGGGGTGGTCTGTGCACTTCTCTTTTATGGCCATCTGTTGACAGCCAAAGTCAGACCTACTGCGCACCTTAGGTATTAAAAGACTTGGTATACTAGCTGATGTCGGGTTGTCGCCTTGGCAGGCAACACCAGTAAGTCAGGAATACTGCAACAGAAGAACTGGACATCAGAAATGTTCATGCACTACTGTAACTGTTTAAATGTATATATTTTAACAGTGGAAACTGAAATACAGGAGGTTAACTTCAGAAAAATAGCTGAAATTAAATTACTTTATGGCTGTGCCATAAAAGATGGTATCTTTCAGTTTCAATCCAGCAAGGAATCACAATGTCTTAAAGTAGGGAGCTTTCTGTATTGTCTCTGGGATTAAATAAATTACTAGTTTTTAAATGTGAAGGAATGCAATTATTCTATGACTCCCAGCATCTGTCAAAGATCTGAGGTCTACTTATTTTCACAGGTAGATGCCAAATACTGACAGATTCCAGCAGTGGGGGCTTCACCTGGGATAGTATCAAATGACAAGAAATGATGCAAGTCTGCCAGCTATCCCAGCAGTAATATTTGAGCTCTCTCTGAGAGACAGTGTATTTGGTATTCTGTCTTGGACCCGACAACAACAGGAACCATTCACCACATACCTGCCTTGCTCTGCTGAAGTTACTAGGGAATAGTATAATTCTCTTAGATATAATCAGGAATATAGCAAAGCTTAGTTTAGATGTTTTTCTTTATTTATTTGAGACTGTCCTGCAATGCTGTTTTAAATATTTCCTGTGATTTTGAACTCTGATGTCACTGTGATTACATACTGCCTATATTCTTCTTTTATTATTAAATATATTTAAACCTTTCATTGTGGCTGATCTGTCTAGAGATATTTAAGTTTTGAGAGTACTTGCATGTTTGTTGACACTGTGTGGGCCACTCCTAATAGCATTGCTCTTGGTCAAACTGCCATTTGTATTAATATTACACAGTAAGATTGGACACCCTTTGTTAAGGGACTTAAAGTGGCTGATAAGGAGTTAGCTGGTGGCAGTGATAACTACCTTATAGTCTGGGCAAAACAGGGTATTAGCTAGTAAACCTGTGCCAGCCTTTCCCAGGTGTGTGTGTGTGTGTGTGTGTGTAAATCAAACCTCAAAGTGTATGTGTGTCAGCTACTTGGGCAGGAACATGAAGCACTGGTTGGACAGAGAGGGTGTTGGAGGTCTTGGCTTGGCCAATCAGCTGAGATCTCAAATCTATAGCTACCTCAGTTGGGAGTCTTACTGTGGAGCTGGAGAAACATCCCGGGTCTGACTGTGGTGTCTGTGTGCTCTTAAGGGAAATTGCACTTGATGCAGAGAGATTCATCTGGAAATACTGTGAGTGTACCTGTTATCCTCCCAGTGTATGTCCCCCACTATTAACAGTGGTGAGGACTGAGGCTCCTTGATTACTGGTCCAGTGGTGGGGTGTCACAACTACCCTTTACGAGTTCTTCAAAAGACAATTCCAAAGATGTTTTAAATCACTCTGAAGCTGGAACAGTAAACTGCAGGAGTTGTTGGTTGATTTTGAGATGTATTATGTCATCAGCATAAAGCATGATGTTCAACTTTAGGAGATCTGTTGACAGGCTAGGGAGCCCTGTGGCACTTATCATTGGCTGAATCTAAGGTAGTATGTTTATGTAATACGCTCAATTATCTATTTGACAGATTAGAGAATAATTTTATGACATCTTCTCCAAGCCAGAGTGCTCAAGCATGTTTTAGCAGCAAGAACAAATCATCTGCTTCAAGCATCTTTTTTTAGGTCATCTATATGGCAGTTATTAGGAGTTGCCTTCTCCATAGCGCCATACATATAATTAGTGTTAGTCATCTCTCTTCCATAGCCCCATAAATATAATGTGTTGAAGAATAAGCAACAATTATCCTGAACTAAAACTGTGATGATGGTTATCAAATAAGCCATATTTGGTGATCTATCTGCTCAAAGATTAAGTTTTTCAATTAATTCTCCTAAATGGCATATATTAGCTAGGGTACAAACTGTACGGGATGCAACAGTTGTGGTTTTAGGGACTGAGGTGATGAGTTTGCAATTTTCAGTTAATGAGTGGAGCAATGGCAGCAAGATGGTTGTTTTAAATGTGTGAAAAATCTAAATATATTCACTAGCCATTTTAATGAACTTGGGTGGAACACTGATAGTCTAGACTTTGTAGTAGCTTGTATACTCATTTATATGATACTGTCGAAGTGGGACAGGGGAAGGCCTAATTGCTTGAGCAAAGTTCAGAGAATAGGGCATATATGGAGTTTGGTAGCTTTTCCTTATACTCATGGGGAAATGTAGAAAATAGTTCAGTGATTTGGTTTACAAAGTGATCGTTTTGTATGTGAATATTTGATATAGCCCATATCTATAAAGAGTGTTTATATTTTTTCCCAAAATCTAGTTACTTCTATTTGTTTACCAGAAAATTCCAACTGGGAACTAAAACTCCTTTTCAGTGGTGGCCCCAGGAGAAAAGCTCCATTGTTACATATACAAATTTATTAAGAAAAGTGCAAAACATTTATTAAAACAAAAACATTTATAAGATTATAAAAGAGATGTATCAAGAGTTCAAAAAATGTCAATTGCAATATGCAGTACATATATACTGAAGTAAACATTTTATAAAAATATACAAAGATAGGCTTGGAGTTAGTACTCTAACACATAGACACTAAAAGTGAATATTTTATAAAAAAAAATAATACAGAGTTTTATGGTTGCACTGTACAATACACATACTTCAAGGAAAAATTAATACAAAGACAGCACTGGAGATATTTACACATGTTAGACAGATACAAGTGTGAAAGACTGAAGAAAGAGAGTTCAAAGAACACTGTACTGGAAAGGACAGCCTTGGATATGGACAGAGAAGATGAGTGTGAGATGAGACAGAGATGAAGTTCTTTGAGTGACGAGTGAGTGAGGAATACATATGCGGGGGGGGGGGGTACGTATTGGCCAGAGAGATAGGAGGTAGAGGAGCACCTTAAGAATGTCAGTAATATATTAGAGGAACATTCTGATGTTGGTTGGTATAGAAGTAAGTCTGCACAAGAGATGTGCTGTAGTTAGTGGTAGCAATATGCTGTTATATTGGGAGAGATGGAAAGGAAGGGAGGGAGAAACTAGTCAGGCAGTTCAGAACATTGCTATTGCCATGTGTCAGAAACGAAGCATGCTAAGTTCTGTTTGAAGGTTTTTGGTGCATTTATTTGGTGGAGAGAGGTTAGGTGGGAGTGCCACTGTTTTGTCACAGATAAAGCATACAAGGGGTCCCCATGAGAGCGGTCGGGTGGTGTTCGCATTTGCCATACATTTTTCAGATGGCTGGAGAGAACAAGAAGGGACAGTAGTCTGTTGGGAAAAAGATAGGCTTATAGCTTGTGGAGGATTTTCTGTTCTATTTTTAACTGGTTGAGTCTGAGGAGGCTAGGGAAGCTGAGACAATTTATCCATTTGAGACTTAAACAGGGCTGTGTTCTGTTAGGAAGGCAACTGCTTACATTTTGTGATTTGTGCTGGTTGCAGATTGGTAAAAACTGCTGAGGGTTGGGAAAAGGTAGGAAAGCAGCAATAATTTTATGTTTGATCAGATACATTTTTTTTTGGATTGATACAACTTATCGATTTTTGATTTGCCTTATGGGTTACTTAAGATTAGATCAAATCAAATTTTAAGTGTTCATCAATACAGACTCCAAGTAATTTAGTGTGATGGACAAGTTCAATTAATGTACCATCCGATGACTGAAGGGTAACTGGGTGGAACAGTGACAATGTTGATAATGGTTTAGGTGCAAACAGCCTAAGTTTTATTTTGGGGGGTTTAGGATTATAGTAGAATCCAGAATAATAACTTGAAATTTCCAAGTTGGGCTCTCTGTATACTACATTTTGAGGTGTGTTTAGTGGGACTAGAGCTTACACTGTGTAGCATACCTGGAATGTCTCATAGTTCATAGGGCCAGGCTTGAGCTCTCTTTCTCAACTTTTTTCTGATATCTAGAGTTAGCCAGGAAGAAAATATTTGACCCTTAACTGCCTTTATAGGACATACACTACAGAATATAGACAAAGCAGAGTTTGGACTGGCATCAGACAAGATAGGAGCTCAAACAACTTACTGCAATTCTGCTACAAGGTCTGATTATGTAGTTGCCAGTGCAGAGCACACATCTGAGTATGTATTTTGGGGTTGTGAGTAACCATGCTTCTCTTACTGGGTTAAAGTCACAGTGATTTGGAGCACTTGGCACTTTCCAAGGATGTTTGTAATTCCTAAATGTAACATGTTATTAGAATAAGTGGTAGGACATGGTCTAGTAAGACAGCAAACTTCAGATATGAGACTATGCTGGTTAAATATTCCATTTAATTAATTTCTTCAGGGTTCATTGATTCATAGGCAAGTACTAGGCTAGATGCCCTCATAGGTCATTTTAAGACTCTGCAATTTCCCTTTTGATGTTCAAAATAACTTACCCATTTGGTTACAGTTTGGTCTTACCCATACTATGGTTGATAATTATATAGTACTCCTAATGAGAATAACTGGGATCATACCATGGATAAACTGAGGAGACCTAAGTACATGACAAAACATTTAGGAGCAGCAACTGTCCATTAGCTGTACAGAGGACAGTTCTAGGTTAAATTTTCGGTTTCTGATCCACAGGTCTTAGTTGCACTTGAAAATGGAGAAGGATGAACTTTGCTTTATGTGTTCAAAAAGAGTGGTATCCTCTGTGAAATATATGTCTCCAAACCATTCTGTTGATGTTGTAGAAGGGGTTTAGATACCTAGACAAATAATTTATGATGCAATTTGACCTGCTGATGTGCAGTAAATTCATCAGTAATGGGTTCCTTCCAGGTACAACTTAGGCCACCCTTACAAAACTATTATTGTTGTCATTATTATTATTATTACTAATAGTAGTACTGTAGTATTTTTGCCATTGTAGAGCTAGAGAAGATGACTAACACTTCCATCTATTAGGATTGATCAGTTAGAAAGGGTAATATGCACTATTCTTATACAGATCTTTGTTAATCCCAGATCACCATCAGTGGTAAAATAATCAACTGGGGTCAAATGAGCTGTTAGTTTTGCTCTGGTTTTTGACAGCTGTCTCAATGAACAGTGATTTTTAGCTATTAGCATTCCTCTCCATAATCCCCTCTTTATATTTTTGACTGGTTGATCACCTTAGTAGTCTTCAAGGCCTCAAAAACTGTTGGAAATAGTCGAGCAAGAAGAAGTTGTATTCGTTAGACCCAGTGAATGAGAAAAGGCACTAGCAGCAGCCAATAGTCAGCTGTGGGGGTACCAAAAATGCATAAAAAAATGTCTCTCCCATCTTTGTAACCTGAAAGAGTTGGAAATTATGAAAAAAGAGGTTATGCATTTACCATAACGTTCCCTCTGCGTTGTCCATCCTCATTTAGCCTTGACATAAGGGGTTTGGTTCCGAACATCGGAACCAACTTGGCAGTTACTACAGCCCAGAAGAACCAAAAACTCTTGAGTTTAAGTCCTACCCAAAATACTCCTCTCCAAATTATCAAAGATAAAACAAGTAGCTCCGACTCAAGATATGCCAACCTTTTATTAAAACAACAAAACAGTAACACATAGTGCAAAGCTTTCGGGTAGAACCCTTCCTCAGTGCAACTGAGATTAAAACATTAATTTCCATATACTTATATAACAATTATGAGCTTCATCACATGACACAGCCAAACCAATTTAAAACCAAAAGCAATTTATAAAGTTCTCCTATAGATCACATTAAAAACATCACAAATACAATTATTTGCTAAAATTATTTTAGTTGCATTTGCTTCTTAACTAATATAGGTTTAATATTAACAGTACTATTAATGCCAGGATTCATGTCAGCTTGTAATTTCAGAATCCAATTACACTCTTTAGTTTCCAAATTATTATTAGTATCACCCCCCCAATGTTTCTACATTCAGTATCAATAACCCAGTTTAAACTTGTGATCATTACCAGCTTCGAAAATATGTTTATTTAGTGCATTCATTTGAATGTTCCTTCGTACATCTGAGCTGTCTTCTGTTATATGACAGTCAAAGTCTGCAACCACATTTACCAATGTAGAAAGCAATGCATTTCATCCAACTGCTTAAAAACACTATATTTACAGTACTGCATGTAGCATAGCCATTAAAGGTGTATACCTTCCCTGTTTTCGGATGTTTAAATGTGTTATGTGTAGTAATATATACACAGTATAACAGGGTTACGTTCCATGCATACTAATTGTAATTCTATTTTGGTTAAGTGGTCTAAAGTCCTTGTAGCCCAATCTTCTTTTCAAATTTCTACAACTTCTATAGGCAAAATTTGGTCTCTCATCCAATATATATCTTTTAATTCTGGCACTGCCCTCAGAATATTCCAGTTTTTATTAATTATCTCTTTGACTTCAGTTTTTCTATTGTATGTTGTCAAATACCTGACTTTATTGCCTTTGTGTATACTTTTGGCTACTTGGACCATGATTTCCTTTGTCACAACAAAAAAAAAATGGTCTGGCAGTCCCATTTCTTTCACTTGTTATCTAATTTGAGATCAGCTCACTTACTGTGCCATCATAACCTCTCTTCAAATTCTAAAATAATTTCATTCATTTGTTCTCTGCACCTCTTCAAACTATCTCAAAGTGAGTTTGCAGATAGAAAAAAGGACAGAAGGTATAATCCTAATAATGCCTTTATGGAGACCATATCTGGTGTCACGTAAGAAAAAATGTACAACTAGGACAATAATTTGTTCCATCAAAAAGCCTGAATGGCGGGGGTATAGATGGTGGGGAGTCAATGCTAAATGAAGATGGACAACACAGATCGAACATTATGTTAAGTATATAACTTCTTTATCTGATGCTGTCAATCTTCATTTATCCTTGACATATGGGATAGAGCCTCAGCTACCCTAGATCTTGGGAGGATTCATGAAAGGATATTCCTGAGCACCATACAACCAAATGACACTCTTCCTTTAGAGACCAAATCCAATTTGTAATAAGTAATACAGGTATGTGGGGTATCCCATGTCGCTGCTGCACAAATATCGTCCATAGAAGCCTTAAAATGAAAAAAAAAAACTGATGAAGTAGCTATGTCTCCAGTACAGTGAGCCCTAACAGGTGCAGATAATTCAACTTTCCTCTTATTGTATATGAAGTATATACAATCCTTTAGCCATTTAGATAAGGTAACCTTGGAGATTGGCTTACCCAATCTAGTACTTGAAAATTAAGGAAACGGTTGGTCAGATTTCCTTATGTTATTTGTTCTATGAAGATAGAAACGTAATTGTCTATGTACATCTAATACATGCAAACAGTATTTGCCTTTGTTTGAGAAACTGGGAGAGAACACTGGTAAATTGATTATCTGATAAATATTTGTTTCTAACACCACTTTTAGTAAAAAAGGAAGGGTTCCTTCTCAAGGAAACCCTGTCTTTGTGAAATATCAAATATGGTGGTTTGGAAGATAAGCCTTGAATTTCTGAAATCCTTCTAGCAGAAGTAATCGCTACCAGAAAAATGTTTTCCAAGATAAGGATTTTAAGTAGCAGTCAGCAGCAGGCTCAAAAGGGGAATTCGCTATTGTCTGTAACACTAAGGTTAGATCTCAAGGTACACTTGGATCCTTATAAGGAGGTTTTAACTTCAGTGTCCCTTTTAAGGATGCTTTGCAAAGTTTGTGAGAAATTAATGAATGTTTTTTAAAACCATTATGAAAATTTGAAATAGCTGCTAACTGAACCCTGAAAGTAGAGGAAAAGGCCCCTACTTCAAAGAGTAAAGCAAAAAATTCTAGGACTTTTTTGATAGGAGCAGAGAAGGAGTAGATTTCATTAGCATGAGCCCAGTAGGAAAATCTCTTCCATCCTCCATTTACTGTTGTAGAGTTTTCTGGTGGAAGGGTTAAGGCAGGCCAAATAAATCCTTCGAACTGGGGAACAAAGTTTATTATGTCTGGCAATCAATGGAACTGGAGAAGCCAAGCATGAGCTTGAGGTTTCAAAGGTTTCAGTGAACTAATCCCTCTGGATAGGATAGGAGATCTGGATCTGGGTCCAGAGTCCAAGGTCACTGAATCAGATAAGGCCTTAGAAAGGGGAACAAAATCTGTTGAGGCCAGAAGGGAGCAATGAGTATTACCTTTCTCTTCAACCTGATTGCTTTCTTTAGAAACTGAGGAATTAAAGGAATTGGAGGAAAGGCATATACCAAAGTCCAGAGGGCCAACTGTGCAGGAAAGCATCTCTTGGGGACTCCCCTGGAAGGAGGATCAGGGCAAAGTAGTTGCTACACTTCTTGCTCAAAGGCGATGCAAATAGGTCACAGCAAGGCTGTCCACGGTGACGAAAAATCTTGATTGGCAGACCACTTGTGGAGCAGAAGAATGCATCTGCCCAGTCTTCTATCACATTAGAACTCCCCGGAATATGCATTGCTATCAGAAAACAGTTATAAGAGATCGTCCACTGCCAAATTCTGACAGATTCTCGACAAAGGGGGGTAAGATTTGGTTTCTCCCTGCTTGCTGATATACCAAACTACCAACATATTGTCTGTTTCAATCGCAATCATTCCAACTAGGAGAGCAGTTTGAAAGGCCTGAAATGCTAAAAGCACTGCCCTCATCTCTAGAACATTGATATGCAAGTTGGCCTCCAAGGAGGACCAAGTGCCTTAAGACAGTCTTACCCCGATAATGCCCCCCACCCCATCTGGGAGGAGTCCATGGTCACTATGGCTTGGGGTTGACATGGGACAAAGGGGCGGTCCAGGAGAATTTCCACCTAGCTAGGTCTTTCTTGCAAAGGTTGGTAATCAAAATGTGATCTAACATGGGTTGATACAGTATGGACCACTGAGATACTAGAAGCCACTGTAGAATTCTCATATGAAATCTTGCTAGGGAAACTAACAATATGGCTGCCACCATCGAAACTAAGGTTTGTAAGAATAGTCATGCGGCTACTCTCTTGCTTCTGATAATTTTTTGCACTTGAGCCTTGATCTTTTGCAATCGTAGACAAGGTAGGGAGCATATGCAAATACTGGTATTTAGAACCACTCCTATGAATGCTAAGATTTGTCTTGGAGTCAATTGTGACTTTTCATAATTTACGGTAATCCCCAGGTTGGCACAGGCCTGGAGGTCATAGTCTCTCAGTCCTAGAAAATGCCTGGTAGGAGCGGTAATGAGCAAGTTGTCTAAGTATGGAAACACCAGGAATCCATGCAGTCTCAAATGAGCTGCTGTACTACTACTGCCATGCATTTGGTGAACACCCTGGGGACTGTGGTGAGACCAAAGGGCACAGCTCTGAACTGATAGTGACTGGCTCCCAGCTGGAAGCAGAGAAATCTCCTGGAACACTTGTCTATCTGTATGTGGTAATACACATCCTGGAGATCTATCGCACATCCAATCATCTTTCTCTAGAAAAGAGAGAAGTGACTGAACTGTGACCAAATGGAAATTTTTCTGACAAATAGATTTGTTCAAAATACTTAGACCCAAACCTGGTCTCCAGTCCCTTGTCTTTTTTGGCACTAAAATGAATCTTGAGTAAACCAATGATTCTATCTGGTCTGGCAGGACCTCCTAGATGACTCTTTCTAGCAGTTTTTTTGGATTTCTAACACTGCTGGTTCCCTTTGACTGGGTGGAATGTCGGGGATTTTCCTGCACTTGTGGTGGGGGGTGGAAGTGTATGGTATAGCCTCAGGTTATAATCCTCTGCACCCAAACAGCCAAAGTTATCTGACGCCAGGTGTGTTGGTCCAGGGATAAATGCCCCCTGCCTGCCTCCAGAAGAAGGCAATCGAGCCTCCTTTCAGGAGTGCTAGTAGGGTTTACCAGGAAAAGTATCCTTGGAACCCTGATTTTAGAGGGCTACCTCTGCCTCGTGGACGGCATCTTCCACTAAAGCTCCCCCTCTGTGCCTGGGGGAGACACTGCCAGATGTGTCCTGGAAAGGCCCTTGGGACTTTTTGAACCATGTTTTCCCACCCCTTTGGTTCCTATAATAGAGCCACTGAGGAGTAGAAAAGCATGCGCCTACTGAGGAGACCACCTCCGAGGACAAAGCTTGGGTCGAGCTAACATGTACCAAAGCCACAAGGTGCAGCGACAGCTCCGAAAAAACTGGAGTGGACTCCTGCCCCTCGGAACTGATAGTATAACCATGACCCCGAGAGGTCTCTGAATCCAAAAGAGCCAAAGAACTCAGGGTAGGAAATTGGTAACAGAGATGAAGATCGAGCCAGAACCAATACCGTCAGCACTGAAAAAACTCAGAGCCAGGATCTCCAAAGCCTCATAGACTATCAGAGGAGTAGGAGTAGGAGTAGGAGTAGTTGGAATTGAAGAAGTAAGGGTTCCAGCACTGGAAGAGAATGGAACCGAGGACATAGCTGAAAATCCCCTCGACATAAGGAGCTGATCCACCAATCTCAACACATCCAATTCTGTTAGACTCTTGGTGGAATGAATTGACTAGGTAGAAGGGGATTTTGGTCATTCCAAAAAAGGGATATGCAACTGACCTTTAAAGGGATCTATAGATGGAGAATACCTGGTCCTAGGCTCATCCATAAATGAGATTTCAGTATTTTCTATTGGCACCAAAGTTATCGGTGTCAGAGAGGGAGATGGCACAGAGACTATCTGCCCCATGGCCTGTGCTTTGGTCTCTGCTGACAACTTTGGCACCAGTGGAGGGATTGAGATCGGCACCAAATAAGAAGTTATGTACCTACCATAACGTTCCATGTTAGTTGTCTTCTCTCGCCTTCTTTCTTGCTTGATGGTTCGGAGCCGATCCGTCGGCTCCGACTCGGCACTTGCTAAGCTCGAGAGTCTCTTTCACCAGCTCGAGGCAGCCCCATATCCCATGATGCAAGGCAGTAAATACCCAGATCTTGTTTGTTGCCAAAGGGCAATAATACCAAGCATAAAATACTTCTCAAAGGAAGAAGAAACTTACAAATGGAAAAAAGGACCAGGTCTGAATGGTCTTTAGCATAAAAGTTTCTTATACAAGGTCTGTCCAGGCCAGGGGGAAGGAGGGAGGGTCGCAAGAAAGAAGGCGAGAGAAGACAACTAACATGGAACGTTATGGTAGGTACATAACTTCTTAATGTTAAGTTGTCAATCTCGCCTTCATTCTTGCTTGATGGGACCGCGTCCCTAGCACCTCTATCCTGGGTGGCTCAATGGAACAAACTCTTGAGAACTGTAGAGCCAAAACTGGCCCTGTCCCTGGAGGCCAAGTCCAATTTGTAATGGGAAACAAAAGTGTGAGGAGTGGCCCAAGTGGCCACTGCACAAATAGTGTCCAAAGGCAGTCTAGCTTGAAAAGCTGTAGAAGTAGCTAAACTCCTAGTTGAATGTGCTTTAGGTTTTGAGCACAGCTGTTTTCCCCTGATCGTATAAATTTCAGTGATGACCGAAGAAAGCCATCTGGACAAAGTCACTTTAGAAACAGGAAGGCCTTTTTATTATCCGCATAGGAAACAAAAAGTTGATCAGATTTTCTAAATTTTTTTGTTCTGTCCAAATAATATCTGAGCTGACGGTGGACGTCAAGATAATGTAGCTTTTGTTCAGCTCTATCTGAATAGTTAGGAAAAATACCGGGAGATCAATGGATTGATTCAGATTGTTTTTTGAAGCGACCTTAGGTAAAAAGGATGGATTAGTTCTCAAAGATACTCTGTCTTTGTGAAAAATCAAATAGGGGGGTCGAACCGAAAGAGCATGAAGTTCAGACACCCTCCTGGCAGATGTAATAGCCACTAGGAATAAAGTTTTCCAAGAAAGATATTTCAGGGAACAAGAAACAGCTGGCTCGAAGGGGGGAAGAATTAAGGATGTCAGCACTAAATTTAGATCCCACTGAGGAGGAGGATTCCTGATTGGAGGCTTTAGTAGGAAAATTCCTTTCAAGAAGGCTCTGCAGAGCCTATGGGACATAATATTATGATCTGCTATCCCGACATGAAAATTAGAAATAGCAGCCAACTGAACTCTGACTGTGGAAGAAGAGGAGCCTGCATGAAAAATCTCTGCTAAGAAGTCCAGAACTGCCTGAACAGGGGCAGTAAAAGGATCAATATTTTGGGCCTTAGCCCAATAAGAGAAACGTTCCATTTGCTTGTGTAAATCCTCCTGGTAGAGGATTTTAGTGAAGCTACTATGATGTCTCTAACTGGGTTAGAGATCAAAGGAAGCCTGGCTAAGGAAGGAAGTGGAGCAACCATGCTGTGAGGTTGAGAGAGGGGATTGACCGGTGCAGCTGACCGGATTGGTGAATCAGTAGATCTGGCACTGGGTCCAGATGCCACGGCTGCACCAAAAGGTGATGATGGAGGAACGGGAACCAAACTTGTCGAGGCCAGTAAGGGGCAATGAGAATCAATTTGGCTCTCAAAGCGGTAGCTTTCTGGATCACCTGAGGGATCAGAGGAAATGGAGGAAGGCATAAAGAAGTCCCTGGGGCCAATCCTGGGTCAGAGCGTCTCTGGGGATGGCCTGGTAGGGGGCACACGCTGAGGAAGTCTCGGCATTTCCTGTTTTGGGGAGTAGCAAAAAGATCGCAACATGGACGACCCCATTCCAGAAAAATCTCTTCCGCTATAGATTGCTTGAGAGACCACTCGTGAGGCATGAGGATAGCTCTGCTCAATCTGTCCGCTATAATGTTGGTTTTCCCAGGGATATGCATTGCTACCAGAAACCGATGAGAGGAGATCGCCCATTGCCAAAGTCTGAGCGCTTCTCGACACAAGGGGTAGGACTTGGTTCCGCCCTGTTTGTTGATATACCAAACTACAGACATGTTGTCTGTGTGGACTGCAATTGTCCCTACGGGAAGAAAGTCGTTGAGGGCTTGCAACGTTAAAAGCACTGCTCTCATCTCCAGGACATTTATGTGCAGATGGTACTCGAACGGTTGCCACGTCCCATGAACCATCCTGCCCTGATAATGACCCCCACCCGATCAGGGAGGCATCCGTGGTGACAGTGG
Source organism: Protopterus annectens (assembly GCF_019279795.1). Lineage (NCBI taxonomy): Eukaryota > Metazoa > Chordata > Ceratodontiformes > Protopteridae > Protopterus > Protopterus annectens. The sequence goes on from NC_056728.1 coordinate 1,082,900,786, forward strand.
CTATCGGGACGGAGGTACAAAGCACCTGCCTTGGTGAACCTGAGACGATGTGATCCACCAAGCAAGATGCTCTTTGCATGTCTGTGTCACCAGAATCTGGTGACGCATTGGAAGTTGCTGGTATGACCACTGTGTGAACAGCATCCACTGAAGAAGGCGCATGTAGAATCGAGCCAGGGAAGAAGAGTAATGGCCGCAGCCATGAGACCTAATACCTTTAGAACCATTCTGGCCTGTATTTTCTTGCTGGCCAGAATGATCCTGACATGAGTCTGAATGTCTGAAACTCTTTGTTCTGTAAGGGTAGCTGACATCCGAACAGTGTTTAAGTTTGCCTATGAAGGTAATAGACTGGCAGGGCGATAAGGATGACTTTTCAAGTTGATTGAGATGCCCAAATGAGAACAAAGGTCTATTGTGTAATCCCTGGCTTGTATAAGCTGATGCCTGGTGGTGGCTGATAGGAGCCAGTCGTCGAGATACGGAAACACCTGGAATCCTTGACGTCTCAGGTGAGCCGTGACCACTGCCATGCATTTGGTGAACACTCTGGGGGCTGTAGTGAGACCAAAGGGCAGGGCTCTGAACTGGAAGTGACTGGACCCCAGCCGAAGCGGAGAAATCTCCTGGAGCGTCTGTGAATTTTGATGTGATAGTACGCGTCCTGAAGATCTATTGAGCACATCCAGTTGTCCTTCTGTAAGAAGGGCAGAATTGACTGAAGAGTGACCATTCGAATCTTGTCTTCCTGACAGACTTGTTGAGTCTGCTGAGATCCAATATTGGTCTCCAGTCTCCCGTCTTTTGGGGACCAAAAGAACCTTGAGTAGATTCCGGGCTCTGAATGGTCTATTGTAACTGGCTGAATGGCTCTTTTGCAGTAGTTTTGCGATTTCTAACTCTGCAATGTCCCTTAGACCGGGTGGTACATCTGGAAGGGAACTTGAGGGAAGGGACTTTCCTCGAAAGGAATTATGTAACCCTTGGATATGATCGACTGTACCCATCTGTCTTGAGTGAGGGAATGCCAGGCTTCTGGGTACAGTGATAATCTTCCCCGACTGCCTCCAAGGAGGGACAGCCGGGCAACACCTCAGGGATGCTGAAAGGGCTTATCAGAGAGAGGCTCCCTGTTTCCCTGGTTCTTGGACCCCTCTGCCTCTAGAGCGGCGTCTGTTGTTGTTACCCCTCTGCCTCTAGGGGTAAACTGACCACGTGAATCCGGCGTGACTCCTTGGGATTTACGGAACCACATCTTCCCACCCTTCTGTCCTTTGGGATAAGGCCTAGAAGGGGTGGAAAACGGACTCCAACAGCAGAAAGAGTCTTGCCGTCCTGCTCGCACCTGGTCAAGGTTTCCTTCACCTGAGGGCCAAACAAAGCTGACCCATCAAAGGGAGAATTTGTGAAGGACGCCTTAAAGGGATCCGCAAAATCACATAGCCGCATCCAGGCTTGGTGTCTAAGAGCCACACCTGTGCCTGCGGCTCTACTCGCTCCATCCGCAGCATAAGATATTAGCCGCATGGAGGAGTTTGCAATGGAATTGAGGGTTCCTAGCTGAGAAGCAATTTTTTCTTGAGCCCCTGCAGCTGTAGGATCCTGAACTACTTCCCCCAGCTCCTTCAGGATATCCCTTTGGAGTCTGGTGAAGTGACATAGGTAATTCAGCGAACGCATAGCAAAGGTCGCTGATGAAAACATCCGCTTACTGTACCTATCCATGGTCCTAGAGTCCTTATTAGGAGGATGGACGGGCACGGAAGGATCTGCAAGTTCCTTTTTGGTGGCCGCAGCCACCACCATGGCATCAGCGGGGACACCCTTAGTAAGGAATTGTTTGTCGCTCGGGGCGGTGATAAATTTTGAAGGCCTCCTAGGGACTGGCTCTACAGAGTCAGGAGCTGCCCACGCCTTTCGTGCAATAACCTGCATAAGGGGGTCGAAAGGCGGAGACACCCAGGAGGTGGAGGGCCAAGATCCAAACGCCTCTAGGTATACTGACTCATCCTCAGAGGGATTGTTGGTGGGCCAGTTTCCCCTCTGTTTCAGAAGTTCTAGGAAGTCTGAGAAGGAGACATCCTCAGAGGGGGATCTAGGGGGTCCCTCTGACTCATCAAAGTCAGTATCCGAAGTGACAGACTCGGGGGAGTCTACATGTTTCCTCTTACAAGTCCTCTTCCTAGGAGGATCTCCCGAAACATCAGGAGAATCCTCGGAAGAGGGGGAAATTCCCAATGGGGAAACCTGAGGCGGAGGATCTCTGGGTCCTGTAGCAAGAGAAGTGGCAGAGATGTCAACAGGTACAATAGAGGGAGGAGCTACGGGAACAGACTGCTGACTGATACCAGTGGCCAGTACACTCTTCATCACCTCGAATGCTCCCCTCCCAGGCAGGTCCGAGAGAACCCGCTCCGAAGAGCTAGGAACTCCAGGGGCCACCGAAAGGGAAGTCTCCGAGGCAGATGTCGGAGCCGAGCTCACCAAGGCCGAGGCTCCAAGGGGAAGAGCGGGCTCGGATAAGGGTCCGATGCCACTCACCCCCTCGGAGGAGACCATGGAAGCCCGACCACCGAATCCCTCTAAGGAAGAGGAGATAAGAGTAGAGGCTGAAGGAACAGAAGGGGTATCCGTCCTCCAGCCGTAGCAGTAACCATTCCCGAAGACTCCAACTCCAAACTCTGGGGTAGAGTTGAAGGAGGAACAGTAACGGGGTGTGGGCCAACAGTCGTCTGTTGAGACGGACTGTGTAACATTTGGGCCAGTACCTGTGACTTGAGTAATCTACTGACCACTCTCTCTAGGTCATGGTCTGATAACCTGGATGACCTTGAAGATCGGCTCTGATGGCTCCGTTCCGATAGAAGAGGTGAAGCCGGCGCCGAAAGTATCGGCTCCAAGGAAGGAGACCTCGACCTCTTTCTGGAATGAGCCATCGGAGCCGATACAATAGATCCTGTCGGAGCCGACTTCTCGGAGCCGACAGGAAGCCTCGATGTATCGGCTCCAGCCGGAGCCGATACAGCCACCAAAGTAACGGTGTCGGAGCCGATCGGAGCCGACACCGATGCCTGTGCCACATGGGTGTCGGAACCGATCGGAGCCGACATTGAAGTGGTCAAAACAGATTCGGCACCGATAGCCATCGGCGCCGAAAGCTTTGTCAATCCAGAATCGGCTCCAGCCGGAGCCGATCTCGACTCAATACGAGTCGGAGCCGAGGCCGCAGGCTTAGAAACAGAAGCCTGGGCCTTGGCAGGTTTTGTTGATTTTGGTGGAGCCGACTTAGCCGGAGAGCCCTCCGGCTTAAGAAGGCCCCTAAGAATCAACTTATTTCTCTCCTGCAGGACTCTCTGGCTGAAGGAGTGACAAATAGCACAGGAGTCCTGCAGGTGAAGAGGGCCCAGACAATACAGGCAAGAAGTGTGACCGTCTGTCAGAGACATCTTCTGACAGCACGAGTCACACTTCTTAAAACCCGAGACCCTCTCCTTAGACATAGTGTTGAGAACACAACACACACACACACAACACCAGTCTAAATTAACTTACACAAAATACCAAAAAGGTATTCTATAAAATCCAACACACACACACCCTAACAGGGGGGGGGATGGGATAGGGAAAAATTGACTAACAAAAAATTAAAGGAGACAGGAAAATTCTGTCAGAAAGGGTAGAATATAACTTAAACTATCTATAAAAGAGTTTTTTTTGACTAAAAAAAAGGGGCTTAAATCACAAAAGTGAACAACTTACCAGGAGCTGGTAAAAAGAAGACCTCCTAAGCGAAGCGGCAAACGAGATCTGGGTATTTACTGCCTTGCATCATGGGATATGGGGCTGCCTCGAGCTGGTGAAAGAGACTCTCGAGCTTAGCAAGTGCCGAGTCGGAGCCGACGGATTGGCTCCGAACCATCAAGCAAGAATGAAGGCGAGATTGACAACTTAACATGTGCCCTTTATGCTTACTTTCATTTCCGGAAACGTGTCACCAGAAAGTACCAAATAAAAAATCAAAACCAGCTGCTGAGGTCGATCCAGACTTAAATAAATCAAGTATAAAACAAGTGCTTTCGTCCCTGCCGACAAACTTCATCAGATAAATCATATAACACAAGTACTGCATTTAAATACACTTCCTATTAATTTGATCTACATAATTAACTCCACAAAACACTATTAACTCTTACATAGCTGGAAACTTCAAACACATTTATAACATACATCCAGTGTGATTTAAAATTCAAAACATTCAATGATAAAATCGTTCACAAACCTATAAAATGTAAAATGTGTTAAAATTTTTCATTTTAAATTGACTAGACACAAGCTGCTCTCTTTTTTAAAACAGGCATAAGGTAAATATGGTCATTAAGTCCAGGGTGCAAGGTGGAGTCTCAACTGCCATTTCAATTCCCTTTTTAATAAAGTGTGTTTCCAGTCACCCTCATTCATGTTAGGTGTCAAAATATCAATACCACCAAAAGTAAACCTTTTAAAATGAACACATATCTTAGAGTGTTTATACAGAGCATTAGTCTCCTTATTAACACATTTCATAAAGATGCATGTATATCCTTGTTTCTAAGGCTCTCTCAGTTTTGCTGATGTAAAATGCCGGACACCCTTCACATTTAGCCAAGGATATCAATCTCTTGGAACAACAGTTTCCCCTTTTGTATTCCACCATACTACCTAAATCATTTTCTAAAACTATGAAGTCACCCTTCACAAAAGACCACTGTTTACATCTGCCACAAGGAAAGGTACCACTTATCTGACCATTAACTGGTCCACCTTTTAATTCAAACATTTGTTTAAAATTCTTTCCCACGTTAAAGGAAAAAAGTGTACTTGGCCGACTGCTTCTTAAACGTCATGGTTCACACTAAAAATACAAAATTAAGATCCCCAGCATGGAAGTAATAGTACAGCTATAAAATACATAAATGAACAAAAATGGATAGCCAGCAACTGTACACTGTGTGGATACTTTAATGAGACATAAAACACAAGAGATAACAGACCGGTTTTGGCTAAGGGGTTAACCTAGCCTTCATCAGTGTAATAAATACAAAACATCTTGTGATTCTATATATACATTATCCTTAATTAATGTTGAAATGTTATTGGTGAGCTCATAAATATTCATTCAAACCTGGGCTGAACAGCCCTCCTAATTTAACAATCCACTTCTTTTCCATAGCATTCAGTTTTGTGTGCCAACCAGTATTGTGATTTCTGTCACCTGTTATCCTATCTATAATCGTAAAATGAAAAGTCACTGTGGTGTGTTGTAGGGCATGTTTACACAAAGCATTGCTCAGTCTTTTATGTCTGACATCACAAAGATGTTCAGAAATATGTAACCTGAGGGGTCTAGATGTTTGTCCAATATAAAATGCGTGGCAACTGCAGGCAGCCAGATATATGACCCAATCTGTACTGCAATTTGCAAAAAACTTGATATCAAATACTGTGCTATAATTATTACAGGAAACATATTTAGTCTTCAACACTCGGATACAATTGCTGCAGTGGCCACAAGGCATGCAGCTAGTTAACTTGTCCCTGAAGATGGTAGTCTGAATGGTATCATGATAAGTAGATGGACATTGAAGTTTGAAGTGGCTGAAATGAGACCCCAAATTTTTCCCTTTCCTAAAAGAAAACTGGCATGTTTCACCTAAATGTTGTGACAAAACATTGTCCGCCAGTAATATGTTCCAATGTCTTCTAATCACCTCTATTAACTTGTTGGTATTCCTACTGTATGTGGTGGTAAAACGTAACTTGGTTGTAGATTGTGGTTTATGTTTATATTTAAGAAGATCCTTCCTGTCAATATTGGCAGCATAGTTGCTTGCTGTATAGACATGGCCCATGCTATATCCCCTTTCTTGAAACCTATGAACTAAATCTCTGTGAAAATATTCAAAAGAATTATCATCTGAACAGATGCGTCACATCCTAATGAATTGTGACTTGGGAATATTTTTTGTAATGTGGGCTGGATGAAAGATGGATTTGTGGAGTAGGGTGTTATATTCAGGGTATTTACGAAATAATTCTGTGTGTAAAGTGTTATCATTCTGGATATAAGTACATCCAAATAAGTGATTCTATCTAGATGGTAATTGATTGTAAACCCCACTTGTTGCCATTGAGATACCCTATAAATTCCATAAGGTATTCCACATCAGACCTCCACACCATCCATCAATCATCCGGATACCTACGCCATATATCAATTTCCCCCAAATAGATATTATGTGTAGTATCATAAATGACGTGTTCTTCTATGTAAGCCATGTACAAATCTGCATATATAGGGGCAAAAGATGCACCCACTGCAGTGCCACACACTTGTAAATAGCATTGGTTACCATAAAAGAAAACATTCTTTGTGAGAGCATGTTCTGTCAAAATGATAAGAAAAGTATTAAAACTGGGTTTGTATAAATTCGATTTTTGTAGCCAATATTCAATAGCATTCAGCCCTGCCCAATGTGGTATGTTTGTATAAAATGAACAAACATCTAATGTGCACAACAACCAATGGTCCTCAATTTGCATATCACTTACTATATCCAGAGATTCTGTTTGTTTGATTGTTTGTTTGTGTCTTTCGGCTTTTCCCGGTTAGGGGTCGCCACAGTGGAACTCCGGTCCGCTAATGATTGGCAGTAGATTTTTATGTGCTGGCTTGCCGGGCCTAGCGCACAACCTTCAACGAAGGAACGCCCATTCACGCATGTCACTACACAGAAGACGCTCTAATTGAGAATCAAACGGGCAACGTCTAACTATGAGGCAGCAACGCTACCGCAGCACCAACACCGCAGTGCTATATCCAGAAATTCTGTAGTGTCTTGAATTCTGGATTTCACCCATTTGAGTAATGGTTTCAGATATTGTGTCAAGAATTGTGATATTGGTTCAGTTAAGGACCCATTACCAGCCACGAGTGGTCTACCTGGAGGATAGTGAAGATCTTTGTGAATCTTCGGTAAAAAATATATATATATACATTGACTGTTTGGATGTGAAACAGTGAGATGGTATTTAATTTGTTCCGTAATTATGCCATTGTGTAATGCTGATTCCAAAAATGTGTCTAGTTGTTGTTTAAACATGATAGATGGATCAAGAGGCATTTTAGTACAATATCTGCCATCATCTAGTTGTCTTCGAGCTTCAGCATCATATTGTGACCGATTCATGACAACCACAGCACCACCTTTGTCTGCAGAAATAATTACCAAATTCTTATTATTGGCAAGTTCTTCAAGTTCTTGTAAGGACAACATACCAGAGGTTGAGAGATTATTGCATCTTGCATGAGTCACATTTGAATTAAAATGCAGATCTTTAAGTACACTATTTTGAAAAATACCCACACAATGGTGCATCAGTGGAACAAAGGTGGATTTGTGGTTTTTGAATGAGTCCCCAGTTGAATAATCATTGGTACTATCATGGAAATGCACTTTAAGATTGAGCAATCTGTAGAATGCTATAACATCTTGTGCCAATACATCTTCTTGAACAGAAAAAAACAGGCATAAAAGAAAGACCTTTATTTAACAATGCTATTTGTGAATCTGATAATATTACATCAGAAATGTTTAATAGATTTGTTTTGGAACAACTATTTACTTCTTCGTCAGAAGTTCCATCAAACCCTCCATATTTTTGATGTTTACGATGTTTTCTGCCTGCCCTCTTATAAGGCCTAAAGGGACAGTACTATTGTTGCGTTTGGGGGTAGCACTGCAATGGGTGCATCTTTTGCCCCTATATATGCAGATTTGTACATAGCTTACATAGAAGAGCACATCATTTATGATACTACACATATCTACTTGGGGGAAATTGATATATGGCGTAGGTATCTGGATGATTGCTGGATGGTGTGGAGGTCTGATGTGGAATACCTTATGGAATTTATAGGGTATCTCAATGACAAGTGGGGTTTACAGTTTACAATCAATTACCATCTAGACAGAACCACTTATTTGGATGTACTTATATCCAGTAATGATGATAACACTTTGCACACAGAAGTATTTCGTAAATACCCTGAATATAACACCCTACTTGATGCATCAAGCTTTCATCCAGCCCACACTGCAAAAAACATTCCCAAGTCATAATTCATTAGGATGAAACGCATAAGTTTCAAGAAAGGGGATATAGCATGGGCCATGTCTACACAGCAAGCAACTATGCTGCCAATATTGACAGGAAGGATCTTCTTAAATATAAACAGAAACCACAATCTACAACCAAGTTACATTTTACTACCACATATGGTAGGAATACCAACAAGTTAATAGAGGTGATTAGAAGACATTGGAACATATTACTGGCAGACACTTTTGTGTCACAACATTTAGGTGAAACATGCCAGTTTTCTTTTAGGAAAGGGAAAAATCTGGTCTCATTTCAGCCACTTCAAACATCAATATCCATCTACTTATCAAGATACCATTCAGACTACCATCTCCAGGACAAGTTAACTGGCTGCATGCCTTGTGGCCACTGCAGCAATTCTATCCAAGTATTGAAGACTAAAAACTTTTCTAGTAATAATTGTAGCACGGTATTTGATAAGTTTTTTGCAAATTGCAGTACAGACTGGGTCATATATCTGGCTACCTGCAGTTGCCAAGCATTTTATATTGGACAAACATCTAGACCCCTCAGGTTACGTATTTCTGAACATCTTTGTGATGTCAGACATAAAAGACTGAGCAATGCTTTGTCTAAACATGCCCTACAACACACCACAGCGACTTCAATTTACAATTACAGATAGGATAACAGGTGACAGAAATCACAAAACTGGTTGGCACACAAAACTGAATGCTATGGAAAAGAAGTGGATTGTTAAATTAGGAGGGCTGTTCAGCCCAGGTTTGAATGAATATTTATGAGCTCACCAATAACATTTCAACATTAAGGATAATGTATATATAGGATCACAAGATGTTTTGTATTTGTTACACTGATGAAGGCTAGGTTAACCCCTTAGCCGAAACCGGTCTGTTATCTCTTGTGTTTTATGTCTCATTAAAGTATCCACACAGCATACAGTTGCTGGCTATCCTTTTTTTTTTCACTAAAAATACACCATTTTTTTCTTAATGATATCTTGTACACTTCTAGTGTGTTGGTTAAATTCAAGTGCTAAAGCGTTTTCATATTTTGCTTCAGGCTGGGGGGTTGGAGTTCTTGTTCAGTCCAGTCCCTAAAAGAGGTTTAAATTTTATAACCCAACCTTCATGAACTTCTCTGATGATGTCAGTCACTAATGTTTTGGGGTAACCTCTTTCCAAAAACATCTCTTGGACTTTGCCCAATTATGTCCCTATGTCATCTTGTTCAGATGTCATCCTGGCTACTTGAATAGCCTGCACTCTAACTAGGTTTCTCTTTTGTATAAGCGGGTGGTTACTGGTAAAATGTAAGTAACTGCTGCAGAAGATTTCCTTCCTACGTACTTTAGATTTGAAACCACTGTTAGTGTGGGAAACAGTAATGTCAAGATAATTTATGGTGTTGGGAGTTCCAACTGTGAGTAAATTTAAAGTAGTTGTAACAACTGTTCAAATACACCAAAAATTGTCAATTCTTTCCCCTTCACCATCCCACAAAATAAAAATGTCATCCAAAAACCTGACCTACAAAATGTATAAAGTTGGCAAATGGACTTTGTGATCTTCTTCTCACCCTAACATTACTAACTAATAACAGCTAAGTGGGAAAACATCAGTATCTCATTACTGCTTCATTACCATGCATCTGTATCTTTGTTTTTTTTATCAGTGCATGATCTGAAATATTTACTGGATGTCTATCAAAAGCTTTCAGTTAAATACACATGCTCCTGTGACATATAATTATATCCAATTTAGCCCAGTTATAGTACCTTGGGGAATAATATGAAATTCTTTCTGAGTTTGTACTCTTCCATATCAAATATTCTCATATATTTCCTTAGAAATCTCCCCTCTTTTGCTATGTTTTCCTTTTTAGGTCCCACTGATACCTCTTCACTATTAATTAAATTCCAGTCCCACATGAATTATATTCCTTGCTGAAAGCTGAATATTTCTCTCAAAATTCTCTTAAGCTCCATAACAGTAGTTTTAAATGGAACATAGATGCATGCTAGATTCCTCCTCCCCTGCCAATAACCCCTTACTACCACAAATCTACAATTGCTTTTTTAAATTCTTCTATCACTAACAGAGCCCCTATACCTTTAAATGTTATTTAAAATGTGCCCTGTACATTTATCCAGGGGTGTAGAAAGCAAATTCCATGTTCGACTCACTAGCCCCCCCCCTCCCCCCCGGATGGACCTACTTCACAAGCTTGAAGTTTCAATACTTCTAACTGCAAATGGTCGAGACCATAAGATCAAATTTTGAAACTTTAAAATTGTATTCAAAAAATAAAAATAAAAAACATTTTTTTTTATGTTTTTTCAGGCGGGCAAGCCCACCTGCACCCACACAACCCCTGCTAAATAAATATACCAACTCCGAGATTGCACTACAGTGAGGAAAACTGTAAACTTCCCATTCCATGCTGTACGGTGATCTCCATTCAAAATGTTCAAAGTTCCCAAATAAATACAACTGGTAATAAGAAAACGTGGGTGCATGAAAGAATGTTTGTAAATTTCACTAAGAACACACTGTTCAGACTTCACATGGTTAACTGGTTACACCTGTAGACTTCATCTTCCACTAAGAGCATTTGATAATGGAAAAATAGCTAATGACTTAAATACCAAAAATGTGACATCTCTATGGCTTTCATCATTTTATCTTATTTTTCAAATCTAGTCCCACAAAAGCATATTTATAACAAACCAGGACAGTAGTCTGGTTATCCACCTGTGTAAAATCAGAGGAAATTATCTTAATTCTACATATAATGTAATCAATATACTTTTATACCCCCGCCCTAGCAGCCCAAGATTACATTGTATCAACTTTAACTTGCTTCTTTCTAACCTGTCTTATCTTGTTATACTAACTCCTAGATACACCAAGTAAGGAAAAAAACTTCCTTCAATATATTTACAATATAGAGTGGTTACTGAAAAGATGAAAACACTTTACATTTAAAATGCCCAACTGCACCCCATAGAAAATTGTTTTACAATATGCCATTTATATCATGAAATGTTTATATAAATAAGAACAAAAAATTTTTTATTTATATTTCAATCCCTTTGGTGTCCTTTTAAACATTAATGACAAAGTAGGTTGTATGCTTTATAATTTATCACCATCAACAAAACTCCAGTCTCTCAGCCACTATATCTTATAAAGCCACATTTCAAAAATCTAATATTGTATTTCATGGGAATGATACTTTACAGACTCCCATCTGTTCATTAACTTCACAGTGTAGCTGGTCTTCCAGATCATTTCCATCTGCCAACACTAGTCTAGTTCAAATCCAAAGTACTCCTGATTGTCCTAGTCAGCTCCTGTACTTTTTTCTATCATGCAAGCATTTTCCTTTTTGAATACTGAAAAATATTTTACTGACAGTCTCTATACGGGCTTTGTTACTGTCAAGATGATAAGCACAGTCCCCTTCTGCTTGCTGGTTAAACTTTATTTACTCCTTAACCTGCTCTGTGTCCAAAAATACTTTGATTCTCCAGTGAAAATATTCTGACGGCAACCTGATACAGCAGCTTTAATTTCATACCTACTTCTCTACATCACCAGATTGCTGGGATAAACTTGCTTCTCTTCTATCTGGTGTACAGTCAATAATCATTTTCCACAAACATGATTTTGTTTCCAATTCAATATTTTTCTATCAAGTCACAATTTTGCTAGGGGCACCTCTTTCTGGTGGTGTAATCGCATCTTTAGTAATATAGGTTTTGACTTATTTCCCATATACAAGTTTGGAGCATACACATGATGTGTCATTTCAATTTACAAGAGAAGGAAACTAATGTAAAATACCAAAATCCAATAACGAAGGAAATCAAGCAAAAAGATGAAAAAGATTATCCATATAATAGCACGTCCTGGTACCTCGGCAATGAAATTCTTGTTGGTTTGACAAATCTTCCTTATTATAGTATTACAAGCATACCACTTTTTTAAAATGTAACATGGGCAATTTATTCTTTAAGGGCACTACACATAGAATTTGCACATGAAACACTGAAATGTAAAGTTGTTTGCCAGCAGCAACCTCTTCATTAGTATAGATACAGTACCAACTAATGGTAAAGTAGATGGTTTGTCTTGAAAAGGAATTGGGTAATGGATCAAAAGATTGCATTCTTGTCTTGTGCATTGTTTATTGAGTGACATTATCAGAGGACTTGCTTGAAGAGTACTGTGGTGTCAGGGTTGATGTCATACTAAGGAAATTAGATTGAAAGTTATGTATTTTTCTATTTTCTACTACAAGTACACTAGGTCTGAAACATGTATGAAACTTTTTGATCATTTCTCTTACAAATATAAAATAAGATAAAAAGAAGAGAAATGTATGAACTAGCTGCTTGAAATGTAAAATATAACCACTTGCATGTCTGTGCTAGTGGGTAACAAACTGTAAATTACCACCTACTTCAAAGAAGAATCTGATTAGAACGGAGAAAAAACTGAAGACTTTAAAATGAAGACAGTTAAGAGATGTATCCATACCAGTTCTTTTTATTGTTTCTGGACTGATGTAATTAAGCCATTGTCCTTTACTTGTATATGACCTGTTTCAGTTAATTATGATGAGGGAATAAGCTGATGTAATGTTTTACTGCAAAAGGAAATCATATTGGGGTTTCTGTGAAACAAGACTGAAGAATGGTAAAGTATGAATATTTGAGGCTTGTCTTTGTGTTTATCTTGTCTTTCCATGGAAGGTATTGAGATGGGGACTTCCCTGTAAGTTTTCTTCTTTTTGAGGTTTCTGCCTGTTACCATCTATTGCCGAGGTACCAGGACGTGCTATTATATGGATAATCTTTTTCATCTTTTTGCTTGATTTCCTTCGTTATTAGATTTTGGTGTTTTCTTGGTTTAGAGGTGTCTTTTCAATTTTGTGTTTTTCACTAAGGAAACTAATGTCCAAGAACAAGTAGTAGCTGGCTTAGCAGAGGAAGACATCCCTGTCTAGCTTAAACAAACAAATAAGAGATCTTAAGTCCTCCAAAGCTAATTATGAAGCAAAAATATCCTTCCTAGCCAAGGATAATCATAAGGCATTCTTTAACTATGTCTTAAATCTAAAAGGGAATACAAGCTAAGCACTGAACCAGTTGTGGATGGCACTACCCATACTCAACCTGAGGTAAAACCTGCTAGCTGACAGATTTGGAGAAAACTATACCCCTTGTCCCTTCCAGTCATCCCCCAAAGTATACCTGCCACCATTCCTCAGCCTATTACCTCAAGAGAGCAGGTAATCTCTGCACTCTCCAAGACCAAAAACATGTCATTAATGGGACGAGACAACATCTAAGGTTGCCTTTTAAACAACTTAAAAGATAAAGGAAACAATTGCTGTCCAGGCCCAAGAAGGAGAAGGTGCCCAAATGGAAGCAATCTCTCCTTAGCCTGAACAAGCAAATAAGAGAACTAGTGAAATCCTCTAAAGCCAGCTTTGAGTCCAAATTGGCCACATCTACTAGAGATGATCATAAGGCCTTCTTCACATATGTCTGCAAAGGAAGCAATCAGATCTGTTCAGAACTGGTGGTCAAGGACACCACATACACAAATGCTGTAGATATACCCAATCTACTGGCTGACAGATTCAGTGAAAACTTCGCCTCTCTGTCCCCCCCCCCCCATCAGTAAATCAGGACATCACCGGTACCTGCCCCCCACCCATTATCTCTAAGGAACAAGTCATCACTGTCCTCTCAAAGGCAAAAAAATACAGCCTCCATGGGACCCGATAACATTCCAGACTGAATCCTACATGAACTCAAGCATGACAATTGCAGCACCACTAGGCAACCTATTCAACCAAAGCCTGAGTACCGGCATTGTCCCAGCCAAGTGGAGGACAGCCACTGTCATCCCTTTATACAAAGGTGGAGCATCCACCAGTCTAGAAAATTATAGACCCATAAGCCTAACTAGCCTGATCTGCAAGGGCATGGAATGGATTATCATGGACTTCATTAACAGGGTCATTGTCAACCTCCAAACACTCGACCCAACACAGTTTGGCTTCAAGGGGAGGTCATGTCTGTTAAATCTTGTTGACTTCTTTGAGACCTACCAAAGCCATGGACGAGGGGAAGACGGTGCACACAACCTACCTTAAACTGGCCAAAGTCTTCAACACTATTCCCCACTTCGGCATAGTAGATAAGCTCTCTCAACTAGGCATCAATCCATATGTTACCAGATGGGTAAAAAACTGGCTCACTGACAGAACCCACCTAATCAAAACAGGGGAAGCCACCTCAAGCATAGACCCGTAACAAGCGGCATACCCCAGGGATCAGTCTTGGGGCATCTGTTATTTGGGATATACTTCTCTGAGGTGCAGGCCAAAACCAGCGGGCTATGGCTGACCAAGTTTGCAGATGACTGCAAGCTGGGCACAGTTATCAATTCCCCAAGTGATGTGGACACCCTCCAAGAGGGTCTCACCCAAACAAATGACTGGTGCCAGAAACATGGCCTCAAGCTGAATGCCAAAAAATGCCAAAAAAATGCATCATCATCCCCTTTGGGGAGAGTGACTTCCCTACATATCACATTAATAACAATGTCCTAAGTACACAATCAGTAGTGAGGGATTTGGGCACCCAGGTTGATAGCAACCTGACTTTTGACCACCATGTTAATTCCATTGTACAGAAAGCTTTCTACATGGCCCACCTCAGTAAGGGTATCTCATCCAGGGACAAAGAGATCATAAAATCCCTTTATTCTTCCCTTATAAGGCCAGTTATTGAGTACAACGCCCCCTTCAGCATGTACCTCGCCAAGCACATGCATCAGCTGGACAGACCACAGAGGTTCCTCACCAGGAGAATCCAGAGTCTCAAACACCTACCCTATACAGATAAGCTAAAAGCCCTGTCTCAGTAGTCTGTTTCATACAGACTCCTCAGAGGTGACCTTTGTCTGGCATACAAAGCAATCTCAGACCCCACCTTGATAGGACTGCTGCATATCCACAAGTCAAGTTCCACTCAAGCAACCCATACGTGTGACCTCATCCTGGTCTGTGATATCAATAGAACTTGCTGGCGGGACAGATTTGTGCCCCATAGATTCCCCCATCTGTGGAATAGGCTCCCTCTCCACATCAAGCAGAGTACCTCATTATCCCCTTTTAAGTGCAACCTGGATAACTGGATGGGAAACAGAAAATACACTCCTGGGATTCCACCTGTGTCCCTGCTGGACAGGGGCTCTGGGTGCTGACTTCTCTAAATATGGCCTAAACTTTTGGCTAGGCTTATAAGGGCCTCAGGGCCAGTAGCCTAGTAACCTCCTATGAAACTAGCAGACTTACTGGGATCCCTGTTTAACCACAGCCTGAGAACTGCCTATGTTCCAGCAGAATGGAGGACAGCAACAATAATCCCTCTGCACAAAGGGGGACCATCAACTGACCCTGGGAATTACAGGCCGATAAGCTTGACTAGCCTCATCTGCAAGGCCATGGAAAGAATCATTATGGACCTTATTAACAAGGACATAGGTAATTTCCAAACTCTGGACCTAACCCAGTTCAGATATGTTAAAGGTAATAAAGCCTGTCACACGACTGACTTCTTTGAGAAAGTCAACAAGGCCCCGGATGAGGAGAAAAACAGTGCATACCACTTATTGTAACCTAGACAATGTATATGACAAATCCCCTACTCATTTGTTATAGAGAAACTCTCCTATTTGGAAATGAACCCCCTACACTACCACATGGATAGCCAGCTGGCGCACAGACAGGACACATACTGTCAAAGTGGGTGGCTTCACCTCTAGTAAAAGACCAGTCACCAGTGGCATGCTACAGGATTCTGTTCTGGGCCCATTACTGTTCAGAACTTATTTCTCAGAAGTTCAGGCAAACTCAGATAACCTGTGGCTGACCAAGTTGCTGATAACTGCAAATTGGGAACAATCACTGTGTCCCCCAATTATATTAACGCTGACAAATGATTGGTGACAAAGGCACGGATCAAAGCTAATTGCAAAAAAATGCATTACTATTCCCTTTGGGAAAGCTGACATCCCTGTTATTTACATTATAGACAGCACTCCCCTAAGTGTAGATGCAGTGGTACATGATCTGGGTATCAGGTTGACAGAAATCTGAACTTTGACCACCACATATCTACAGTAGTAAGGAAATCTTTCTAAGTGGCACATCTTAAGGTAGATGAAATAAAGGCATCACATCTAGATCTAAGGATGTTATAATTCTACTATACTTAGTTCTCATCAGACCAACAATTGATTACAATGCTCTTTTTTGCATGTACCTCACCAGATACCTTCAACAATTGTACAGACCACAGAGGTTTCTCACCAAGAAATAACAATACACAAGTATTACATGAAAAGACTGAAAACCATGTCACTGGATTCAGTTGCTAATGGGTAACTCGTGCCTGGCTTACAGGGCAGTCTATGAATCAACCTTAATGGAAATGCTACACATTTGTAAATCAAACTGCAGGAGGGTCACTTGCTCCTTGGATCTTAACCTAACGTCTGACATGAACAGGTCATGCTGGAGTGAGATAATACATCTCCCAGAGACTGCTATTTCACTGGAACAAGCTTCCAATTCACATGAAACAGGGCTCCACATCTCCCTCTTCAAACACAACTTAGATCAATGGATGGGTGACTGCAAATTCACTCCTAGGGTGGTGCCCATGCCCCTCCTGGACAAAGGAAGTCTATTTGCTACCATATACCTTTACCTCTGTGAACTTCACTCACCTAACCACTGACAACTGGGACAACTCAGGATAAATATGGCTAAGCTTGTAATGCTCTAGGGCCATTAGCCCAGGAAACCTCCTGTGAACCTATGATGTGGAACACTACACTAGTTGCTTATTTGCACTTTTACAAAATTAATATATTCTGTTTCTTCCAATTTCTCTGATACAGCAGAAAATCTCAGATTTTCTCTGCAAGCTCTGTCTTCAATTTTTTTAACAGCATTCATTAAAAAGCTCCATGCTCAGCTAACCTTTTCTTTATTTCAGGCTCTGATTTTTGCAGTCTTAACTCCTGAAAAGCTAATTAAAGCTTCTTCTATTTTCCAGCCATTTCTTATCTGACTGTAAATATTCCTTCGGTATTTCACTTAAACAGTTCTGACTGTATTTGTTATTTTTTCTTCTAAATTACTCCAAGTCGTCTCCTATACCAAAGCTGAAATTCTAGAGTTTTCTCTTCTATTTTTCTGATTTTCTGTTAACTTTATCAAAATTTCATCTTTGCTGGCATCCATTCAATGTAATTACAAGCCAGAAACTGAAATGTATCCAATTTGATAGCTTTAGTGGCTTTTTTTCACAACTGCAGCTTTCACACTGGGAAAGTTCTAATAACCCTGTCAATCATTGTGCAGCATCTTGGCAGTCAGGCTCTAGCCACTTTTGTCACAAATGACTGCTGAAATGAGATGAAATTAATCAAGTGACCATCCCAATCTGTAAACTCCCAGCACTCTCATATCTGGAGTAGTGTAGCCAGGTATGAAGTAACATTTTCAGAAGGCTACTGAGAGGAAGAACCATAAGAGTGGCATCTAGTACAGTTTAACTTCAGCTGGACTTTTTATACACCGTCTCAGAGGCATAGCTGGCTCAACCAGCAGCCTGTGCCAGTCCCATGAGATAGTACCCTCCCCCCCCCAGGTCTTCAAATGAAGAGCCAAAAAATAAATAAAAAGAGGACTTTTGCAACACTGCAGGATGCCATCACCCAACCCTTCCTCCACACTCTTCAATGAAAGAGCAAAAAAAGTGTAGTCTTTCTATTGGCACACCAACCAGGTGACCAGATACACACCCCCTCTTTTCTGTTTCAGCTCTTCAATGAAAGTGCCAAAAAAAGGAAAAGAAAAATAAAATCTCAGATCAGGCACCTGGGGCACCTAAAATGCAGGAGGCAATCAAGTCCTGTTCTGCAACCTGCCACAAACCTCTTTCCTAATGTAGTAGCAAAAAAAGACATTTTTTCATTTAAATTGTAGCAAACTGCCTGCACGAAGTTGCTACAGTTTACATCCAGCAGGAAGTCCTACAGCAGTCACGTTTTAGTTTAAAAAAAAAATATTCTGTTTACTTTTAAGCTCTAGCAAACAACTTGCTACAATTTAGCAAGCAGTTGCTACAGACAGTTTTACAGCACACACACACAAAGTGCTACAGTGCTTTGGTTTTCCTTTTAAATTATAACAAGCTTTTGCTGTAGTTGCTACAGTTTATACCACACAAGGAGTGCTACAACGATTAGGTTAACCACGAGTGATCAGGATCAGCCAATTGTGCCTTCAAAAATTTTGGGCCTGGGGCAGTTGCCCCATTCTTCCCCACCCTAACTACACTGTCTAAAAGTTAAGTTCAGTACTTAATGCGTTACCTATTCATTCTTTTTCATTTCCACCAGCAAAAGTATTAAAAGACAAAAAGTTAAGCATTTTTTTTTTTTTACCTAAATTGCATTGGATCCAAGGAACAGTCTGACAAGCTATTGTGTGCAAAGGTACCACAGCATTTAAATAAGGAAGATGCAGAAAAGAACAAATTCAAGGAGACATGGATGTATGTTTCTGGGGATAGAAAAGATATGGGACTAAATGAGAATCACTGCAGTGAATTGATGACCATTAGATAATAATATAATGCTGTTATTTTGCATTTCATTGTTTCTCTATGACAATCAGCTTTGTCTACTAACAATAATTTATATAAGGGGAAATTACTGCTGTCTGCAGTAACGCTGATGAATGGCATGGCAAGGATAAACCATCTACCTGCTGCTGCACTGTATGCAATGATTTGATACAGTTAAGATTTTCACCACAAATTATAACTAAAGTACAGTAAGTAAAGCAACTTGCTCACACACTGATATACAAAACAGACAATGTTTAAGTGTAAGCTATATTAATATGCAGTGAGACTGATATTGCCATATTCCTCAGCAATTCAAACATCAAGAATTACAGACTAATGGCAAATGATACGCACCCAATATTCGATACCACTCAGTATAACTAAGGCAGATGGTAAACTGCTTAACTTCACATATCAGATGAATGCATAGCAAAATAGCCAGTCGTTCAATATTTTAACTCAGTGAACATTCTGAAGAGGAAAACTTGCACTTTTAAGTGATAGCAAAGAAGTCTCATCAGGTACATCAGATATATTTCCTTTAATGCATGAATCAAAAAATAGTTTGTTAATTTGTGTTTTGTCATCTGTCTTTTTTTTTTCAGTAGCCTGCGTGGGCTACCTGTTCTTTTCACACAGTTAATTACCTCTGCTCCTGGTTTTCTACTTTATTCACGGGTTAAAACTGAAAAGCAATACAGCTCTGAAACAAAAGCACTTCAAGAATCACAAAGTAAGTACAGCTTTATCATGATCTTTTTTTGGTTCTAGACCAGACATGCATTTACAGCAATCCATTACTACAGAAATGAAGTGAAGAGCTATTTTACTCCCTTCCAAAACTTTCCATTCTCGTTTGGCTTTTACAAGGCTTCATTTGTCAAAGTTCAGACACACTGCTGATGTCGCATCCAATAGTGCATTTCCACCATCAGAATGAGCTGCAGTGAAGCGACAGGCCCAAGAGTACCTCGCTATGAAGTGTGATTGCTTCTACTGCCCCTTGGGACAGGTAAATTATTAACTGACACTTTCACAACTGAAGAACTGTCCAAGATAAACCCATTAAAACTGTTAGCCTGCAGAATGCTCTGCATGCTGGTTTGTTAAATCTTTGTCAAATTCGTATTTTCCCTTTGCTTGGGAGCTTTTATTTAATTATTTTAATATTGTGAATTGACTTCATGTCTGAAAAACAGAAAATTATAAGCATTCTGTTTTACTAAACATGGAATAATTGCATAAGAGGCAAGAGTGAAAATAAAGTTGTACTCTAAAGTGTAAACCATTGCAATCTTATGTGCAAAACAAAACATGCACTACTTTAACATTTACACAAGTCAGTGTTATTTTCTGGCACATATATTACCAGCATAAGTTAAGTCTGCTCTGTTTTATTGAATGATAACCAGATAATCTGCTTACCTCAGTGACTGCTGTTTTGAAAACTGCAATTGTTTGAAAATGCGAGAGAGTTAGGAAAAAAAAATACATTGTCCTGCACAGTACAGATCCTATTTCAAGGCGGATGGCTCTCTTTCTATAGAAATTTGAGAATTGCCTTGTCTTCCATACAAAACATTCAATATACATATGTAAGCTTATTTTAGATAAGGCAGAGATAGTAACATGTTAGCAGGCAGAAAGAGTTTAGGTACACACACACACACACACACACACCCACACACACACATACATGTATCTACACAAACACATACATATTACATGACCAAAGTGGGAGAAAATAAACACAAATTAAATGCATTTAGACCAACAACTCGAGTTACATCCATTATAAATTACAACAAAAAGCAGGAAGCAATGTAGTTCAAAATTGTATAGGATATAAATAAAAACATAATTATTTTCAAGTGATCATTAGATTTCTCCTGTACAATGTCACGAATTATAAGGTATAAACCTGGAATGTTTTAGTACACTTGTGAAATGTACAGAAAAAATGTCTTAGAAACAAAGGAGATAACATAACTACGGGGTTAGGGGAGTGCCTGTGCTTTCAAGGGATTAAACATTTGAAAATGTTGATTTGGTTGTTCTGTTTTCATGTTTGTTGTGAGGACACATACACAAAGACAAACTGACACACACACTACTACTACATATACCTACAAATCTACCATAATTTAAGTTTCTTATATAAAAAGCCAGACTGTTTCTTGGTGTTGCTCTGTAGCAGGTACACTGGTGCAGAGAATTAATAAGCTAATTTAGGTTATGGGCAACTTAAGCCATTAGCCACAATGATGCACAGTCAAGGTATGATTTAACATTACTGCCTTGGTAAATGAATGTGATTCAATCATGCATTACTTATTAACCATAGTAACACTAACATCCAGACATCAGCAATGTATTTGTACAAAATAAAGGGATTCCTTAGTCAAAAAAGCTTCAGTAGGCTATATCGCAAAATTTAAGGTGGTTCAGTAAAATGCATCATACCACAGCTGCATTCCATTATTTCTCCGAAACACAGTTTTTGACTAAAGTGGCTGAGATGTTACAAAAAGGCAAAATCCTGAACGACACTTCGAGCATGTTATCAAATGCTTCAAACAGAAAAGGAGCAATGGGCATTATCATGTGCTAACAATGTTCAAGGTAAACAAGGAGTGGCAAAATAAGCATACAGTATATACCACCGCCTTCTACAGTATCTCAGAAGCCCTCAAGTCAAAATGACTACTACTCACATTGCTGACCATATAACCCTAGGCAATAAACATTTCCTATCCTGAAAAAATTTCTGGCGTTAACCCTGACAAATGTGGTAGACAGACAAATAAATAAATATATGTCTACAAGGAGTACATGAGGTATGTAAGCAATGTCCCTTCAAGACCACAATGGGGAAAAGAAGAAAGATGTGGACAGTGCTGAGA
>NC_056728.1:1082927574-1083042574 GCF_019279795.1 Protopterus annectens
GAGTTGACTACTGGTGTAGAGCAATGGTCGCCTATGTTAGTAATGACCAGGTCAAGGATGTTGCTATCTCTAGTGGAGGTAAGAACGAGCTGGTCCAGAGCATTCAAATTAATGAATTCCAGCAAGTGAATTGGTACACAAGTAGATTTCCCAGTTAATGGACTGGTCCAGAGCATTCAAATTAATGAATTCCAGCAAGTGTATTGGTACACGAGTAGTTTTCCCATTTAATGGACGGGTAGTTGAAGTCGCCCAGTATGAAAGTGTTAGGTTGGACCCTAATATTCTCCAGGGTGCTTAGGAACATGGAGTTTGAGTCTTGGGACATGGTTGGAGACCTACAGCAGGCTACAACCTGAATCGCTGCCTTACCCAATGTTAGCCGGACCTGAAGTATCTCTGATTCATTACATTGGACCAGTCTGGAGGCGTGCGCCTCCTTTATGAATATGGAAACACCACCGCCTTTGGAGCTTCGGTCCAAGTTCTGGGGCCAAAAGGTGTGGAATGAGTTATAGCCTGGTAGTGCAGGGGTACTTTCTGCTGCCTTGACCCAGGTCTCTGTTACAGCACAAATGTCGATGTCCTCCATGTTAAGGAGTGCTTCGAGCTTGTGCATGTTGAGATTTAGACTTCTAGCATTTGTTTGTAGCTATTATGGTGGTAATTTGTTCTTTGGAACACCGCCTAAAAAAGGCACTATAGGGGTGGCAAGAGCCTTGGCCAGTATCCGGAAGCCCAGAGGTGACAAATGCAGGCCATCTCTGGCAAAGCATTGAGGTCTGTCAATCATGTTATCCAGGGCAGACAGATACTGGCTCCCCTTTGAATGACACCAGAAACTTAGCCAATTGTTGAAATAAATCACTTTCTGCTTGTACTGTGGTATCATTCTGGGCGATGGCAGGATGATGCTTAGCACTACAGTCATACCCACCTGGGTTACATAATCCAAGAGCTCCTCCATGTCACTTTCATGCAGTCCAGGGAGGTAGGTCTCCGGTCATTCACACCCACATGTACAATGACAGAGTCATAGTTGTACCTGTTGTTGAGGGACCCGAGTGTGTGCATTATGTGGTGGATCCTGGCGCCTGATAGGCAGCTAATGTTTACTTTCTCCTTATTCAACCTAGTGAGTGGGACATCAGTGTGCCTCACTATCGAGTTATCTATGACTAGTGTGTTGGGTATGCTGTTTTGCCTTAGGGGCTTTCGTTGAGTGGCATACTGTTTAGGAGAGTTATGTGTCTCGTGATTAGTGTTGTGTTATGGTGGTCAAGTTTGTTTCTGCCTTGGAGGTCTCTGCTATTTGGGTAGATTTTTATTGAGAGCATCTGCGAAGGTGGGTGCATGGTTTGTGTTTTTATGTGAAGGCAGTGCTGGTGAGTGTTGTGGAGGGCTATGTGTTTCATGTGGTGTGGTGCAAGTGTTGACCTTCTCCTCTTGACCAGCTATTCCGGTCTTGGGTGGAGACTGCGTGGCTTCCAATTTGGATATATAAGTGCATCTCTCACAAATCTGAGTATTGGGAAGTAAGAGGAGAGGGTTGTCAGTGTACATGAGGCAGCTACTACATTGACTCAGGATGCCCAAGTTCACCAGGTTAATAGGAGAAAGCACAGAGAACTGACCTTTACAGATGCCTGGAGGGGTGGGCATTAATAAATACTGGAGCTGTTTCTTTGTAGAAAGTTTAGTGCTGGTAGCACTTTTGTGTGCTACAGTAATTGCTACAAGAAGTCTGGTAAATTACTAAACTAATAAGCTAGTAAAAGTGCAAGAGAGGACAGAACTAGCAGATCTAAGGGGAAAAAATTGAAGAGCAGACTTTGGCACTGCTCAGAAGCTTACAAACAGTCCTGGATACAGCAAATCTGTATCTGGACTAGATTAGTTACAGGAAAGGTGGGAAACAAGTGCAGATGTGGACTTTTAAACCAGAAAGTTGAAAGAGATGGAAAAAACTGCCCAAACGGCCAATAAGCTATAATTTCTGGGCCAGAAACAACTTCTCTTATGGTAGACAGGCTACCTACTGCTTACCACTCCCACTAATAAGCTAGAAGGCTTCCCTCCAACACAGAAAGGCTTGGGGGGCTCAGCAGCTTACAAACTGTCCTGGACACAGCAAATCTGTATCTGGGCTAGATAGTTACAGGAAAGGTGGAAACAAGCACAAAAATGGGCTTTTAAACCAGAGAGTGGAAAGAGATGGAAACACTGCCCAAATGGTCAATAAACTACAATTTCTGGGCCAAAAACCACTCCTCTTGTTGTAGATAGGCTACCTAGTGCTTACCACAACCACTGATAAGCTAGAAGACTTCTCTTCAACACAGAAAAGCTTGGGGGGCTCAGACGCTTACCAACAGTCCTGGATGCAGAAAATCTGTATCTGGACTAGACTAGTTACAGGAAAGGCAGGAAACCAGCTTAGATTTTTTTTCAGAAAGCAGCTAAAACAGCACTAAAAATAATTCAAGTGCAGTGCAAGTTAGCACACGAGTGTGTAGCAGTATTAAAGCAAATATAGTTTAAATAAAGGCAATTTATTCAAAATGTATTCTGACCTAAATTCAATCATTGTTTCATTCAACTCTGAACCATTAAAAAGTGCCACAAATATACTTATCAGCTCAGAAGCACACACAGTCAAAACAGAAGGAGATTTTTTTTTTGTTAGCGAAGTGCAAGGGGAGGAAGGAGGAGCAGAAAATAATTCAAGGTTAAGAACCTAAGTGGGTTGGCCTTCTCAAATGTTCTCTCTGTATTAGGCAGAATGAACACTAGACTGGGAGGAGTGTCCCAGATCAAATTTACAATAGGGGTGGGAAACTGCATAGCCACCAGCAATAACAAACACCACAGGAATAGGGTGGGTGAGAGAGAGAGAAAACCAGTTTCAGAAATGATTTGAAACAAAAAACAGTGTCAGCAAATATATAAAATAATTCAGTCAGGAAAAAATTAAGACAATGCAGAACTCTGAAAAGTTGAAGTGCCAAGAATTATACTTATCAGCGATATACTTCCAGATTGTTTGAAAGCACACTTCAGTCAGAACACAAGGAGTTAAACACATATAAAATACACACAAACACACACAGACATATATAAAAAAAATATATATATATATATATGTATATATATAAATATATATATATATATATATATATATACATATATATATATATATATATATATATATATATATAAATATATATATATATATATATATATATATACATATATATATAAATATATATATATATATATATATATATATATATATATATATATATATATAAATATATATATATATATATATATACATATATATATATATATATATATATATATATATATATATATATATATATATATATATATATATATATATATATATATATATATATATATACATAGATATACATATATATATATATACATATATATATATATATATATATATATATATATATATATATATATATATATATATATATATATATATATATATATATATATATATATATATATATATATATATATATATATATATATATATATATATATATATATATATATATATATATATACATATATATATATATATATATATATATATATATATATATATATATATATATATAAATATATATATATATATATATATGTGTGTGTGTGTGTGTGTATACATGGATTCACTTCTTAATTTCGAAAGACCAAAATCCCGAGGTTCAGAATATCGAATTCAGAACCCCGAGATCTTTGAATATAAAATTAAGAACCCCCCCCCCAAAAAAAAACAGTCAACACATCACAAAACATGTTTTTGCAGGGGGGCAAGCCCCCCTGCACCCACCCCGCTACTTAAATATACCAACTCCGAGATCGCACTACAGCTAGAAAAAGGGAAATCTCCCATCCCACCCTGTATGCCAATCTCTGTTCAGGATTTCAAAGTTTTAAAACTTCGCTCATATGGTCTTTGACTTCAAAGTTTTAAGCTTCAAAATTCTGTAGGGGACCCGTATACACACATACCCTGGCAATATACAACACTGACCTATTAGAACATCTACTGTTATGGCAAGTTTACTTGTACAACCATGCTATGTTCAACATTTAGATCACTATTGTTGTAGTTTGTGAGAAAGAGATCTATGATTTGTTGAAGAGACCTAAATGTTCTTTTTACATGACCTTCAGAGAAAGGGAAGCTTTACAACAGCTACAGGAGAATGACTTGTTAGTCATCAAACCTGCTGATAATGGGAGTGCTTTGGTTGTGATGGCTTCTGATTTCTATCATAACAAAATGATGCACCTCCTCAGAGAGGATTTCAACCTATGTCAGCATCACGCAAGGTCATGTTAGTAGGTTGATCTTAAATGTGAAAGAGGGATAAAATATTCTGCTTGAGCTATAGAATACCCTACTGGTTGCACATCCATTGATATTGTTATATTTATTTTATTTATTATTTTACATTTGTTAACCGGGGGTGTCTGAATGAGCCGAAAAGGCCCTTTTCCAGCAGAGGCCTGGGGAAAAAAGCTCCACACAGAAAAATTACAGATACATTTAGTTATTTAGACATGATCAGTATACACACAAATTACAAAAATACATGTTTTTACAGTGGTATGCAGCACATCAACAGTTACAATGGAGAGAACAAAAAAAAAAAATATTAATTTAAAAATAAAGGTAATTAACAGATTTGTGGTGTACAGCTGAAATTTGGAACATAGGTAGAATACATACATAGTACACAGGTACAATACATACATTGTAGATTAGCCAGTGTTTGTGAGTAAGATTGAAAACTATTATCAAGTACTCTAGATCACAATGTATGCAATCCAATAATGATACTCAGCTTGAACAATGCAACAGATGTACTATGACCTACTCTAATGACATTGAACATATATGTAACATCGTTAGATCCAATTGGAAAATTCTTATATCTGACTCTAAACTTCGAGACATTGTGGGTGATATACCATGTTTTAGTTTTAAAAAAGAATTGCAATTTCAGACAGCTTTTATGCCATAATTATAGGTCCACACAAGAAAGGGTCGCCTTGAAGAAAGGAACATTTCCTTGTACCATGTGCGGTTGCTGTTCTCATATACTCAATATGAATGAGTTCATTTATCCAGTACAGAATAAGAGATATTACGGACATGTCACTTAGTATATAAAGCAATGTGCACCTTATGTAATTGATTCTGTGTGTGTAAGACTAATAGTTTAAGGAATGGATATCGAAGCACATCTGTGATATAAGGCTGCATGATTCCAGAAATCCATTGGCCAAACATATTCACCAACATGTTGGACATTATTTTAGGTTTATGGAAATGCAAGTCCTTTTAGAGGGATCATGTGAAGGAGATATTGTTTTAAGGAAGGAGCAAGCTGAGATGGATTATCGAAATGAGAGCAGATCAAGTACTGGGATTAAATATGGCTGTACCTTTGAAACCAGCTTTGAAATGTTGCAGGATTCACTGACATTTGCTTGTAACCTATAATTAATGGTGCCACACACTTTCACCTGTATTTCATTTTTATACTGAGCTGATACTTATGATGATTTTTGACATTTCTATATGTTTATATTTTTGGTGGTTGCCCTCTGGATTATTTTTTCTATGTATTTTTAGATTGGCTATTTTTGACCAATCGAGTATCGGGAATTCCGACGTTCCTTTGTCCTGTACTGGCTACCATTTTCATTTAAGTGTTATGATAGTCCAGGTTTATTTTATTTTGTGCTTTACCCTTTGTTTGGACTTTATTGAAGTTTTCATTGCCCATGTATCTCACTGATATTGGCATACTGACCACTATTTGCGGCATTTTGTTTCTTCTAGATGATTGTTGGTGGTTGCTCACTGGATTATAATGTTATGTGTAATTTATGATTGGTTATTTCTGACCAATCAAGCAATGGGAGATTGGACATCCTTGTATAGTATAACCTGTGTAGAGTGTCTTTACACGTTGTGATTTTTGTTTCTATTTTTATTTTTGATTTTTGCATTCGATTTTTTATCGTCTCATAGGTAGGTTTATAATTTTATATATATGGCCATGATAAGATTTTGAATGTACATTGTTCTGCCTTTATTTTTATGGTTTGTGGACAGAAATGTTGCATATTTTCACATACATAGCAGAATTACTTTTATTCAAAGACATTTTTTGGATATTGTGCTTTGTTTAAGACTGCCATTGTTTAGTGTCACTTTGATATCTGATTACTCAGTAGTCAATGCTGCGGTGAGCTTGTATGTTTAGGATGATTTTTGTGGTCTCCCACTGGATCACAAAGCTAGATGTAACCTTTGATCGGTTGCTTTTTGCCAACTAGGTGCTAGGCAGATTGTCACGTGGTTTTATGTCTAGAATATGGCTCTTTATTGCTATATTTTTAGATACTAATAGACTCGTTCATATGTTCTACGTGTAATATACAGCAGGATTAGTTTTGTGCATGGACGGTGTTGGAATATTATATACTGTTTGAGACTGCCATTGGCTCAGCTCTCATTTGATATTTGAATATTCGGTAGTATATGCTGCTGCGACCCTGTATGTCTAGCATGAATTTGTAGATCTTTTATTGGTTCACAGATTCACATGTATTGTTGATTGGTTGATTTTTTACCAATCAGGTGCTAGGCAGATTCTTTGTTGTTACTCTGTTTAGAATGATGTTTGCTACACGGATTTTCATTGCTATGCTCTCAAATACTCAGAGTTACTTATATATTTCACATGCAGTGGGGTTTTGATGCATGATGTTATATCTATTTTGGATATATTTATTTGTTTTTATATGTCTGGATCACTTTAGATTATAGAATGTAAGCACCAGTGGTATACAGCCTTTTTCACATTTCTTCGACACTGACTTTTGTATTGTGTATTATATGAGGTTATTATATGTGTGCTTTTAGAATATGGTCCTTTTAGCCTATCAGTTTTGACTTTGATATAGTCTGGCTGTTGTTATCCATTTACAGCTCTTCACTGATTGGATGATGCAATACTTTTAAATCCTTTAACTGGTTAGATTCTATGCTGGTTGTAAGACTTGTTTATTCATGATTATGCTTTAGAGTAGGCACTGCAAGGTTCTTTCTTATTGGGCAGTTTA
Organism: Protopterus annectens; assembly: GCF_019279795.1. Taxonomy (NCBI): domain Eukaryota; kingdom Metazoa; phylum Chordata; order Ceratodontiformes; family Protopteridae; genus Protopterus; species Protopterus annectens. Next base: position 1,082,934,757 of record NC_056728.1, read on the forward strand.
GTTTATGTAAGGTTTTTATTGGTTGTCCAGTTATATAATTAGTTTCATTGGTGGTCTGAAGTTAGATCTGATGAAGAGCTGTTTGAGCCTAAAAGCACTTGTCTGTATTTTACTGCTATTATTAAAGTTTTTAATACCCTCGGATTGGTGGACACACTGAGTTTTCTTTCACTTTGTTAACTTTTCTCTGAGTGTTGTCCTTTGGCAGTCCACCCACAGTATTTTACATTATAGACACCTACATATATACCCTGGCAATAATATACACACATGGCAATATGCAACAATGACCTAGTAGAACATCTACTTTTATGGTAAGTTTACATGTACAACCATGGTATGCTCAACATTCAGATCACTGTTGTTGTAGCCCAAGCTATACTGGAGATTACAATAGCTAATTAACATACAGGAAAGGAAGGGAGCATTCAGGTCCTTGCAATCCCTGTTCTGAACCTAGAAAAGGAATCCAGTATGTGCAGAGGACCATGTCATTGCCTCTAGAATACCTTTTCCAAAAAGCTACATATGAAGCCAAAGCCCTGGTATAATGGGCCCATAAAACTGCTTGAAATGGGTCTGTTATAGTCAGCACAGCAAAAAGAAAAAGCAACACAACCATCTGGAAGTTGTCTGTTTTGACTCTGGTTGTACTTTTTTTCTTAACCTCACATAAAATGAATAGATTCTCTGCTTTCCAGAAGGGTTTAGTTCTGTTCTAGTAGTATCTGAGCTGCCTGTGGACATCTAGAGTAAATAGGACACTCTCCCTCCCTTGTTTGGGGTTCTGTTAAGAACAGAAGATTAATAATCAAGTTTAAAGTACACTCTTGATACCAGTTTAGGTATAAAAGTATTACTTCTTAAATAAACCCTGTGCTTATGGAAAATAAGGTAAGGTAGGGATGACTCACCATAAGAGCTTGTAACTTACATACTGTACTTGCAGATGTCAGAATAGCAAGTAATACAGCTTTCCATGTTAAGAACCTCAAATCATCTTGATGCACTGGTTCAAATGGAAGAAGAGTCATACCTTCAAGGAGCCACCCTGTTTTCTAGGTGCGCAGATTTGGAAATCTCTCTTCAAAATCTGCTTAACTTGAGGACAGATAAAAGGGGATGGGAATTCTAAGGTCAGACAAGCATAAATGGCCAAAAGATGAATCTTGACAGATGAATAAAGACAGGCTAGTGGATAATGACTCTCACAAATATTCAAAAAACAAAGGCAACAGTGCCTGGAATGAGCCATAGTAGCACCAACTGGAAAATATCTTCAAGTTATTTATATTTGATTTTATAGCTGCATTTGTTCACGTCCTTTTAATATCTGTTGCATGCACTTGCAAAAAAGGGTGCCTAAAAGGTATCAAAACTCATAATCTAGTCATTCAGTTTAAGGGTTCTCAGGTTGAGGTATATCAGAATCAGAAAAACTCCCTTTTTGGTTGAATAAATCCAATCTACAGATAAGATTGTGATAATTGCCCTTGGATAATTCTAAAAAAAGGGATAACTACTGCTGCCCTGGCCAAAAGGAAGTCAACACCCCAATTACTGGAGAGCTCTTCTGGACCTTTTGAAAAACCCTGGGTATCAGTGGAAAAGAATACATGAACATTCCCATCCATGGAAGTGAGAAGTACCTGTCTTGCAGGCCTGTTTGCATGGAATTCTGGAACATGATTTCTTTAACTTGTCTGCTTTGAAAGAAGACAAACAGACCTATATGACAGATTCTCCACGATTTAATCAATTTCTGGAAGACCCATGGGAGTAATTTTCATTTGTGTGGGTCTATCCTTGTCCTGCTCAGCTTGTCTGATGCAAGATTTTTCTCAGCTGGAAAGTATGAAATTTGAAAGGTCAGACTGAGCTGAGTTGGTTTCTCACAGGCAATCTTAGCAAGTCTGCATAAGGTATACAATCTAGCATTCCCTTGTTTGGTTATGTACTACATCACTATGGTGTTGTCCGTGATAACTTGGCAAAAGTACAGGGAGCAGAAAAGATTTAAGGTTTTAAAGCATTGAGAACTGCCAAAATCTTTGATACATATTCTTTTGTTTGTCCTTGGAGTTCCAAAGACCTTGAACTTTTACCCCTTTTGAAACTGCTCCCTTAAAGTCAGAATTTATTTGTTGGTATACATTTAGGCCCCTAGTATGGATGCTTGTAGAACCGCTGGTTTTGCAAAGAACTAGAAGGTTAAATAGGATTGGGTCATTCATTGCTTGAAAAAGAAGACACAGGTCACCCTTGGAGCAGCCTTAGGCTACTAAGTATACGGACAGTCATGCTAATCTATCTGGATAGTTGTAGGATTCAAGGCCTTTAATTTCTTGGTTGGTATCTTTGAGGCCTCTCCATTTGGGCAATTTGCTTCATTTTCTATATACCAAAGGTGGTATTTTATTCAGTGACAGATCAGGTAAGGGAAGAGTACAGCATCAGAACAACTTCTTTGGATCTTGAAGATATTCCTTTGGAAATTAACTGGGCCAGATAGAAAGACTTCTTGAGTATAGTGAAAACATAATGAATGAATGAATGAATGAATGAGAGAAAGTTTTACATGTAAGTACCCATGTCTATTATGACAGTGTATGATGGAAAATCTATGCCTGGCATACAAGGCATTGTCAGACTCCACCAACGATGGACCTTCTACACATTCACAAAACAAACAGCACCAGAATTACCCATTCTAAAGACTTAAACCTTGCTTGTGATATAAATAGGACATGCTGGACAAGCAATTATATATCTAAGGGACTACCCCTTGTTTGAAACAGGCTCCCCATCCATGTGAGAGTCCATAACTAACCCAACTCAAGTGTAACTTGGACAACTGGATTGGGAAGAGGAAGACTATTCCTGGTTTGGCAACTATGTCTTTAATGGAAGCAAGCAACATGGAAAAGGTTCATCTCCCAGGCCTGTGTTAGCAAATGTTTCATCTCCCCATCCCCTGCTTACATTTACCAAGGGTACCAGAACTTCTCAGACATTTGGAGAACGTACGGCTAGACTTAAAAAGGGCCTAGTGGATGTTACCCTAGTACACACCTATGAATCTATGAAGAAGCATCTGTTGTGACAGATTGGGAGACTGATGGGAGAAGGGCAGAACTAGATATAGATATAACTGGTTCACCAAGTGAAGTAGCTCCCTTTTGACAAACTCCAGAACTGGAATGTGAAAAGATAATGGGTGATGAAGGTGAGACCAGAGTGATATGTGGTACCACTGCATTCTTCGTATAGGAACTCTGGTTAAACAGAATCACAGAAATGATGAAACCCAGAATCTTGAGAAATTCCCTGGCAGTAGTCCAACATTGGCCGAAGTAGTCAGGGAAGATTTCCTTGCACCATTTTACTTTGTCCAGTAGAGGAAAGGCTCTTTCTAGGGACAAATCTGGCAGACATTCTAGAAAAACTGGTAACTGGGAAGGATGACAGGTGATTTCTTTAAGTTCAGTTGAAACCCCAGACTGAAATGAAAGTTATGTACTTACCATAACAATGGGGCAATGTTGTCTGAATTTCATATAATTCAACACATAGGTTGTCTGATCTGACCTCTGCACCAATTTTGAAGCTTCTCAGATGAGGATTCTGACGCCTTGCCTATTCATAATTCTCTCCACTCCACCTTAGTGCTTCAGATAGACTATGCCCCAATAAGAGATAATTTATAACCATACTACTATACTCAAACCAAAACACTAGCAGACAGGTAATAAGCAGAATTGGATGGCAATACGTCAGAATTGCTGACAGACAGTCTGCAAGAGACAACTACCCAGTCACCAGAAGTCCATCAATGTCAATCTGGAAGGGGGCAGGTGGGAGGGAGGTTGAACCAGATGAAAATCAGACAACATAGATTTATTGTTATGGCAAGTACATAACTTTTGTATCCAATGTTGCCTATTTTCACCTGACTGAACACATGCAACAAATTCCCAAGCTGTTTTACCTCGGTGGTATCAACGAAGGATATTCCTGAGAATTCTGGAACCAAAAAGAAGGGCATGATCTGGACTGTACTTCTAGTTTATAATGAGATACAGAAGTGTAAACTGCAAAGCAAGTTACTGCAGCACAAGTATCACCAATAGGAAGTCTTCTCATAAAAGCTGTTGACATGACTATTATCCTTGTGCAGTGAGCTTTCAGATTTGAGTGTAGAGACAAGCCCTTTTTATTACAGAAAAAGAAATTCAGTCTGATAACCATCTTGAAACAGTAACCTTGGCAACTGCTTTGCCTAATTTTGGTCTTGAGAAGGTGACAAACAACTGATCAGACTTTCTAAATTTAGTCCTGTGAAGGTCGAACCTGAGATGGCGAACATCAAGCATATTTGTATGAGAATTTGTGGAAAAAAATTCTGTTAGATTTACTGAATGATTTAAGTTGGTTTTGGATGCCATCTTAGGAAGGAATGATGCAGTACTTCTCAACGAAACTCTGTCTTTATGGAATACTAGACAGGGTTGTTTCAAGAAAGGGCCTATAAGTTGAAGTCTGTCTGGCTGATGTAACAGCCACCAGAAAGATGGTTTTCCAAGACAGGAACTTCAAATCTACTTATGCTGCTGTTTCAAATGGAGGTTAAGTTAATGCTTGTAGCATGATAGTAATATCCCATGGAGGTACTGGATCTTTGACAGGTGGTTGTAATAGAAATGTTCCTCAAAAATGCTTTTTTAGACTCTTAAGGAAGCTATAGAACTGTCATTTTGCTCTTCATGGAAATCTGAGATTGCAACCATTTCCACTTTGACAATGGAATAACTATAGCCACTGTGTAAAGGTTCACACAGGAATTATAATATGGAAAAAAAAAAAAAAACAGAAGCAGAAAAAAGGTCTAAACCTTTTGATACAGCCTATATGGAAAATTTCTTCCATTTGTTATGGTAGATTGTTTCTGTGGATTGTTTTTAAAAGCCTGAAATGATAAACAACTGATGCTGGGAAACTGGCATCTCTGGTTAGAACTGGAGGAGCCAAGTGGTACATTTCATGGATCTCTAGTCTGGAGGAGGCAATCCAGATAGGTAGGTTAATAGGTTCGGATACTGACCCAACATCCATTGTGGATGTACTAGCAGAGGCCACAGAAAGGGAAACCACATTTGTCTGGGACAGAAAGGAGCAATGAGGATCATTCTAGTCTTGCACTTTCTTGCCTTCTGGATGAATTTGTTCATTAAGGGCAATGGGGAAAAGCATAAAGGAGACCTCAGGACCAATTGTGGACCACAGCATCCTTCAATGACTGTCACCATGGAGGGATCAGGGCAAAGTAACTGCTGCACTTGTTTGGGTAGGATGCAAACAGGTCACAGTAAGGCTGGCCCCAGCAATGAAAAATCAAGGTGGTCACTGCTGGATTTACAGACTGCTAAGGCATTAAGATAGTTTTGCTCAATTTGTCTGCTAATAGACTGGTCTTCCTCAGTATGTGTGTTTACATTAGAAAATGGTATGACGACATCACCCACTGCCAAATCTCAAGGCCTCTCGACAAAAGGGATAGTGTAGGTTCACTCTGTTTACTGATGTACCAGACTATCACAACGTTTTCTGTCTGTAAGGAAATCATACCATTAGGAAGAACATCCTAGAATGCCTGCAACTCTAGAACTGCCCTCATCTCCAAAATATTGATGTGAAGATTGACCTCTAGATGTAATCAAAAACCTTGTACCATCTACCCTTCAAAATGCGTCCCCCAAGAAGGAAGGCACAGGACAATCCATCTGGAATGGGCATCCTTTTGTCACTGAGGGAGATTTTATCCACCAAGAGATTTGTTCTCTGCAGGTATGAGTCATGTGAATTTTTGTGTGCAGTGGATGAATGCTTTCAGACCACTGCACAAAGTCTTCTCATGTGAAATCTAGCTTAAAATTGCAAGGCCATCAGACCTAAAAGCTGAAGAATCAACCTTGCTGGAGGATAAGGGATATGAAGTGCTATGATCTAAAATGAGTTTGAGGTCCTCTGTTTCTTGGGTACTAAAAGGAATTTTGAACAGACTCTGGCCTTTAATTGGTCTTTGCAGACTAGATGGATAACTCTCATTTCTAGCAGCTGGGAGACATCTGCTACTGCAGATCCCCACTGACTGGGTGGAACACCAGAAACTTTCATTTTTACTGGAGACAAGGAAAAGGGAATTGAATTGCCTCTGGAAATTATATTTAGCAACTACAAATCTGTTATCTTTTGCCAGGCTTACAAGTGCATGGATGAGCATCCTCTAAATTCCTCCAGAAAGCAGCAGTCAGGCAACCCTTCAAGAATGCTGATAGGGCTTCTCATGGAAGGGACCACAGAAGCCCTGCTTATGCAGTCTTCTCCTGTCTCTAGGGTTATGTCCCTTAGAGTTACCACCTCCTCTGCCACAAGAAGGTCTATCCCCAGAGTTCTCCTGATAAAACTCCGAGTTTTGGAACCACGTCTTATTTCCAGCTCTTTGATTCCAAGAAAAGGTTCTTTGTGGGGTGGAAAAATGGATTCCCACTGCAGAGAGAGATTTACCATCTTGTTGTCTACTGCTTAGTGCATCTTTTATCTTGGGTCCAGAAACAATGGAACCATCAAAGGGGGCATTAATGATGGACATTTAAAGCCTTCAGTGAAGTCATAAAGACATATCTGTCAATGCCTGATAAAGCTGGTGCCTGCCACCCTAGCTGTGCTATCAGCTACATTGGAACGCAGTCAAATGGCTACGCCTGAAGTGGACTGGAGTGTAGAAAGCCGGGAGTCCACAGTCTTCTGAACATCCAGTCAGTATACCCGAAAGAGACTTGAAAAGCTCTTTGATAAAGTCTCTCTGGAATCTAGTAACATGGGTCAAATTATTCAGTGCGCGGAGTCAAAAAGTTTCTGAAGTGTATATCCATTTCCCAAACCTGTCCATAGACTCTCGGGGGGGGGGGGGTAGACTGAGGAACTTTCTTCCAACAATTCCTTTTTAGAGGATTCTGCTACTGCCATAACATCTACTGATGGACCTTTACTCCAATGTTTCCTGCCTTTCGGGGTTGCCAATATCCTGTCAGGTTTTTAGGAATTGGTTATGTCTTGTTAGGGTCCTTCCATGCCTGCTGAGCCATAAGGTCAATAAGACAGTCAACAAGTGGTACTACCCAAGAAAAAGCTGCGTCGGAACCAAAGTCTTCCAAGAACATGGATTCATCAGGTGAAGGGTTCTCAGTGAACCCTCTCTCTCTGCTTCATCAGTTCAAAGATCTTATTGAATGCAACATCTTCTGAGGGGGACCTAGGGGAGCCTTCACCTTCATCCAAATCCATGTCTTCAGTGAAAGACTCTGGAGTGGAATCTATATGCTTCCACTTGCACATCTGTTTCTTATGAACTGGTTTTGGTGGGAGATCAGAAGGTTCCAAATCAGAATGGGAGCTAATATACCATGGAGTCTCAGAAGCCTGTGGTACCAACTGTCCCTGACTGACAGAGTGAGAAGCAGCAGCAGAACCCTGTTGGGGTTTCGATGGAACCAAACTGAAGGGAAGGGCCATGTCCTTTGGTATGGCCAAGACCCTCATGATGGCCGAAGCCACATTTGGTTTGGCAAGTCTCCTCCTATCTGAAGGAGAAAGGGATACTGTGGTACTAATGGGCCTCAACCCTAAAGCTGATCTCAGATCTGAGTTATCAAATGCAGAGGCACCTACGGGGAGGTATAGCATGAAAACTTCAGCATCAACCCATTCCCTGGAACCCTGGTACAGATGCTTTGGCTCAGAGAATCTTCCTGATCCGAATATACTGGAGTCAAAAGAGAAAGAAAAGCTGTTGGAGTCAAAGTAGCTTGGAGTGTCAGCACCAACAAATTCTCCCTGGGGCAAATCAGATCCAGGGTAGTCACGTCCAAAAGATGGACCAGAACCAGAGAAATGAGAGGTGGGATAGTTGGACCAATACTAGGCATGTTCCCAGGGGATGACACAGAGAACCCCACACTGGAACTGCGTTCTGAGAAACTTCTGCATCATCCTGTCAACATCTTGTTTGGTTAGGCTCCTGAATGACTGGGCAGAAGAACCCACGAAAAGTGGTCTTGAGTATCTCTGCTTTTGAAGTACAGGCGAATGCAGCTTTTGGCTTACTGGATCCAGACATAAACAGGACCGAGAATAGGGATGAACCTGAGAGACTGTTCTCTTCCACCTACTAGGAGTTTTTGGATCTGGCACAATCGACCTGGAGAACATTTCCTGGAGTTTTGCAATCCTTCTTTGTCTGGCTTTTCCTGACTCACTCTTTTCTCTTTCTTTTAGTTTGTCTTTAGGTTTGGTTTTGTCCTGCTTCTTAGCTGGGGAAGCTGAAGTGGAGGCAGTAGACCTGGTCGAAATTGAAGATCCCATCTATGAAGGAAGTAGGCCCTCTCTCCTAGTATGAAGTGTCCTAGAACTAATAAAAAACACAGGCTAGGCACTCTGTATCAAGATGGGCAGCATCCAAACAGTACACTAATAAGGAAATGGGATCCTGAGAAGGACGTTTGTGCCCACACTCAGTACACTAGTCAAATCCTCGACTACCAGACATAATTGTTAGCCAAGGTTAAAAAAAATATATATACAAATAACCACTAGAAACAAAATTGCATTGGAACTGCAGAACACTCAGAAAGAATTGCCATTATTTCTAATAAGAAAAACACACTCTAAGTCAGCTAACTCAGACTAAGAGCTATAAACTACACAGACATATCTACATGTTATTCAGACTATAAAAACTATACTAGAAACAGCTACTTCCCTAATTACAACCTGAGCACCATCTAAGGTACTAATTCTAAGAAATCTACAAACAATATTAATGTCTCTTTTAAACAAACGCTAGAGAGATAAGTCTCTTGAGAAAAAGAGGAGAAAAAATAGGTTATAACCAAATGGATATACAAGAGTTTCCACTGAGCCCTTGTGAAACACCTCTGAAGTCATCAGGCAGCAAATGAAATCTGTAGTACTAGGGTGGAGTGCAGTGAATTATGGGTAGGGAAGAAGTCAGAGCCCTGGATCCAAGAAGCTTCAAACTCAGTGCCGAGATTGGACCTGGTCAGATCCAACAACCTATGTGTTAAATTGGATGAAAACAGACAATACTGGATCAGGAATTTCATAATCCATGTCAGGAAATCCAAGCAACTGGAAAAATTAACTGCAAATATGATAATCAACCAAATTATGGAACAATGTGAATGCCTTCCAGCCTGCATTGAGTAGTTTGGTCTGTCCACTCTGCCAATGGTACTTACAAAGTGCAAGACAGAAACAGCCTCCAGTCAGAGAAACTGAACACTTTACTTGGTGAACACCTACATTCCTTGTACATTGGATCATGATTCTAAACATCTGTAAGGTCCAGTGTTAACATGAAGCTGCAGGAAGGTATAACTAACAGGGTTTGAAGGGTTAACATTTTGAATTTTGTAATCCTGACAAAAAAATTGAGAAAAGCAAAGTCTAGGACTGGTCTCCAAGTGCTCTCTTTCTTTGGTACCAGGAAAAATCTTTGAATAAAATCTTTTGCCCATCTAAGCTGGTGTCATAAGTTCTATCATCTTCAGAGCTGGCATTTCCTGCCACAAAAAAAAAAAAAAGAAATGAAGAAATGGGAACTCCTGATTTGCAGGATGAGGAATCATCCCCTGAAAGGGGTGGGGGATTCCCCCGGCTATCTATACCCCTACACAATACATTTCAGAACTCACTTGTCTGAGGTAATCTGATAATATTGTGGAAAACAAAGGTATGGATTGAAGGAGAAAATTGAAGGACTGCAAGAAGGGAAAGGAGAGGGAATATAAGAGGCAAATAGTCATGCCAACTTTTTGCACTTTAATTGGTTCTGGGTGGTCCCCCTTTTTTCTTCAAACCTCATTACCACTGCCTTTTTAAATTTTGTTGAGACTGATTACTCTGCTTTCTGAAAAAGGATCCTGGAAAATGGAAGGAAAGAGAACTAAAAATTTTGAGTGACCTATTGAATCAATTCCCTCAAATTTGTTAGGACTTCAGCATCTGAGGGCCCAAATAACACATCTTTGTCGAAGGGGGAATTCAAAATCACCGTTTCAAAACCTTCTGGTAGGTTTTAAGAATGTAACCACTTTCCTCAGGCTATGTTTCTAGTTTTAAATAAGGCTTTAAACTCAGTGGTGATGGATTTTTTTCTGTCATATTTAATGAATCCAGGGATTATTGTGAAATAAAGTTCTTGAAGGCAGTATAATGTTTGAGTGAGAAGGGAGATGGCTTTGGAGGTCTGTACAATGAATAATTATTCCAGTAAGAGTTGTTAATGGCTATGTTTAGTTCTGCTGTTGTTTGGGACTTATCCTGAAAAAAGCAAGGCTGAGTGGTAACGTGTGGGTAGACTAGAGAAATACTGGTGAGTAGTTTCTCAGGGATGGAGTAAACTGACAGAGAAGGTTTTGCTTCATATGATCATAATCTGAAGTTGAGTGTGGTTGTTAGTTTTGAAGCTGGGCCCTAATGGTGTATGCAATCATCTGTAAGAGGTCATGATCCAGGAGGAAAGGTATGGGTATTACTGGGAGAAGAGCATAGAAAGTTTACTGAAAACCCCTAGGATTAATGTTTTTATAACAGTAAGATGCCTGAAGAAATTCTGCGATTAGGTTTTTGAAAGTGGCTGTGGTGAATACATATTTTAACAAGAGGGAGGATCATAAGGTGACATACAAGAGTAGAGGAAGATGCACACAGTTGGATTATATCTTATGTAGAAGGGCCAGTCTGAAGGAGATTGGAGACTGTAAAGTGGTGGCAGGGGAAATTGTAGTTAGGCAGCAATAAAATGGTGGTTTGTAGGATGATATTGGTGATCAAGAAGAGGAGGAGTAGCACCAAGGATCAAATGGTGGAAATTGAAAAAGGGTAATTGTGAGGTGGAGTTCAAGGAATAGTTAAGACAGGCACTGGGTGGCAGTGCAGAGTTACCGAATAGCTGGGTAACTACAGCGAAGCTAGTAAGAGAGATGGCTAGAAAGGTGCTTGGTGTGACATCTGGAAAGAGGAAGGAAGACAAGGAGACCTGGTGGTGGAATGAGGAAGTACAGGAGAGTATACAGAGAAAGAGGTTGGTGAAGAAGTGGGATTGTCCGAGAGATGAAGAAAGTAGACAGGAGTATAAGGAGATGAAGTGCATGGCAAAGAGAGAGGTGGCAAAGGCGAAGGCTAAGGATAAGGCGTATGAAGAGCTGCATGAAAGGTTGGACACTAAGGAGGGAGAAAAGGACCTGTACTAATTGGCTAGACAGAGAGACCGAACTAGTAAAGATGGGCAGCAGGTAAGGATGATAAAGGATAATGAAGGAAACGTACTCACAAGCAAGGAGAGTGTGTTGAGCAGATGGAAAGAGTACTTTGAGGGGCTAATGAAATAAAGAGAATGAGAGGGAGAGAAGGTTGGATGATGTGCAGATAGTGAATCATGAAGTGCAGTGGATTAGCAAGGAGGAAATAAGGACAGCTATGAAGGGGATGAAGAACGGCAAGGCTGTTGGTCCAGATGACATACCTGTGGAAGCATGGAGGTGTTTAGGTGAAATGGCAGTGGAGTTTTTAACTAGATTGTTTAATGAAATCTTGGAAAGTGAGAGGATGTCTGAGGAATGAAGAGTAAGTGTTTTGGTACCAATTTTTAAGACTAAGGGTGATGTGCAGAGCTGTAGTAACTATAGAGGGATTAAAATTGATCAGTCACAGCATGAAGTTATGGGAAACAGTAGTGGAAGCTAGGTTAAGAAGGGAGGTGATGATTAGTAATCAGCAGTATGGTTCATGCCAGGAAAAAGCACTACAGATGCAATGTTTGCCCTGAGAGTGTTGATGAAGTACAGAGAAGGTCAGAAGGAGATGCATTGTTTCTTTGTGGACTTAGAGAAAGCATATGACAGGGCGCCTAGACAGGAACTGTGGTATTGTATGAGGAAGTCATGAGTGTCAGAGAAGTATGTAAGAGTGGTACAGGATATGTACGAGGGTAGTGTGACAGTAGTGAGGTCTGCGGTGGGAGTGACAGATGCGTTTAAGGTGGAGGTGGGATTACATCAAGGATCAGCTCTGAGCCCTTTCTTATTTGCAATGGTGATGGACAGGTTGACAGACGAGATCAGACAGGAGTCCCCGTGGACTATGATGTTTGCAGATGACATTGTGATCTGTAATGAGAGTACGGAACAGGTGGAGGAGACCCTGGAGAGGTGGAGATATGCTCTAGAGAGAAGGGAAATGAAGGTCAGCAGAACTAAGAATATGTGTGTGTTAATGAGAGGGATGCTAGAGGAATGGTGAGGATGCAGGAAGTAGAGGTGGCGAAGATGGATGAGTTTAAATACTTGGGATCAACAGTTCAGAGTAATGGTGAGTGTGGAAGAGAAGAGAAGAAGAGAGTACAGGCAGGATGGAGTGGGTGGAGAAGAGTGTCAGGAGGGATTTGTGATAGACGAGTACCAGTAAGAGTAAAAGGGAAGGTCTACAAGACGGTAGTGAGACCAGCTATGTTATATGGGTTGGAGACAGTGGCATTGACAAAAAGGCAGGAGTCAGAGCTTGACGTGGCAGAGTTGAAGATGTTAAGATTTGCACTGGGTGTGATGAGGATGGACAGGATTAGGAATAAGTATATTAGAGGGTCAGCCCAGGTTGGAAGGTTTGGAGACAAAGCCAGAGAGGTAAGATTACGTTGGTTTGGACATGTGCTGAGGTGGGATGCAGAGTATATTGGGAAAAAGATGCTAAGGATGAAGCTGCCATGTAACAGGAAAAGAGGAAGGCCTATGATAAGGTTTATGGATGTGGTGAGAGAGGACATGCAGGTGGTTGGTGTGACAGAGCAAGATGCAGAGGACAGGAAGAAATAGAAACAGATGATCAGCTGTGGCGACCCAAACGGGAGCAGCCGAAAGAAGAAGAAAGTGTAAAGGGGGGATGGTTGGCATGCTGCTACTAATACTACTAGCAGAGGGGTTTGTCAATTTAAAGGGACACAACAGCCAGTTGGGATCATAATCAATTTCTGAATTCTGTTGAATCATGGCTTCAATATAAACGTTTTTTATGCAGAAAAAGGGCATTTCTGGCTTATGTCTAACCAGGATATGTAATGAATGTGCGTGAATAACAGGGAAATGATTGCTAAGGGGTGGAATGTCTTCCTTAACCCACAATTCTATAACAGCAATGAGGTCAGGACAGTGAAAATGTAGGAAAGCATACATCGCTCCAAATTTATTTTTGATGTTACCAGCAATGATAAAGGCAAAATACAGCTGATGGCCAGTGAAGCAGGAGATTGTCAATTGTGAGGGTGGTGAATTGGACCTGGCCTGGCCTCAAAAATGCAAAGTAAAGGGGCATGTTTTATAAGGAACTTTGGATACATATTGTTTTGGAGATAGGGGAGGGTTTCAAGGGATAGAAATGTGTGTGGGGAACTGGAGAGAGTCTAATGCATGAAAGTATTGTGTGAATTTTTTTGGCGTATAAAAGTGCTGAAATTAGATATCAGAGTAGATGGAAATTAATTGTAATTGTGTATTTAAGAAATTATTTAAATGGGATTAAGGGAGGAGTAAGGTATGTGGAGGTTATTTTGGAGGTTGAGGTAGAAGTGGGTGCTTCGGGAGGTGCTCTGGAATAAAAGAATGGAAATTAAGAGGAGATGTGAGTTGAATGGAGAAGAGGCTTGACTGCTGTACCATTGTTGGTTACATTAACAGAATGTCATGGTGCTGAAAGCAATGCAAAACATGTTGTAGAAAAGGTAAATCAGGAGGTGAGTAAATCTGTTTCAAGACCATAAACAGATAAGATATTGATTGTTAATGAGCAAACTATACCAGAAAGGGATGGTCTATCCAATGAATTTTATGAAGATATGGTGAATAAAGAAAATATTTTTTTTATATTAAATTAATCGTATGGCAAATGTATACATGATGAGAAGGCTTTGTGTAGTAATATAAGATTTATATGGAAAAAGAAGGTTTATAAATTGATGGCTAATTGCTTTGTTCAATAAAATTATACAATGTTAATGAAAAGAGTAGGGGTTATATTAGGGACATATCAGAACAGAAAATGTTGGATATACAGTAAAGAAATGTTAAACAAGTGTTAATACTAGTAACACTGGTGGCAGACAGTATACAGAGGGAAAACAAAGGATAAAAACTGTTAAGTGTGTGATATCTAGTAATGTTAACCACAAACAATAATCAGATTTATTAGAATGATGTGTACCAAATGAAAACAAATTAACTTGTTCAATAATTCATTTTCCATTGCAAAGTCACAGGAAAACAGATCGATCAGAGCACTCAGTGGCCACAAGAAACTGAAGCTTATTTTGCCATATATAACAAGTAATATCCTTTGTAAACTGGTAGCTCAAAGCAAAAAAAAAAAGATGAAAGATTAAGGGAGATGAAGGAGGAGTAATACCGGTATTCTATTATCTAGGCAATATAGTAATAATCAAGATATGGATACAAGAAAAGATCCAACAATTCAAATTGCAATCAAAGGAAGTAAAATTAGTGTAAAGTTCAGAGGTTATGAGAACAAAACAAAACAGGACCAGTGTATTTGTTTCAGTATGAAATATGTTATCTGTGTATAATGTATGGTAAAAAAAGAATTGCTGGCAAACGAACACATGACATTTTAATAAATAACTAGGTTATGGAAAAACTTTAATACCTCATTTAGAAAAATAGAAGTTATGTTCTTACCATAACGTTCCATGTTAGTTGTCTTCTTCTCGCCTTCTTCTTGCTGGATGGGTTCGGAGCCGACCTCGGCTCCGACTCGGCCACTCTAAAAGCTCGAGAGTTGGTTCCACTGGCTCGAGGCTCCCCTTATATCCCACAATGCTAGGCGAGAGTTACCTCAGATCTCATTTGTAAGCTAACCACAGCTTATAATAGTAACAGAATAACTCTAAACAGAGTCCACCTCTAACAACAGGAAGAAAGAAGGGTGACCTACATCCTGATCCAGGAAATATGCACAACAGCATATGCCTAAGAAAGAGGTGGTAGAAAGAGAGGTCACAATCACAACTCCTCTAGGTCTGTCCAGGCCAGGGGGAAGGAGGGTGGGGCCTTAAGAAGAAGGCGAGAAGAAGACAACTAACATGGAACGTTATGGTAAGAACATAACTTCTATATGTTAAGTTGTCTATCTCGCCTTCATTCTTGCTGGATGGGACCACGTCCCTAGCAGCTTGTCCCGGGTGGCCTAACGGAACAGACTCCTGAGAACAGTGGAACCAAAGTTAGCTCTATGCCTAGAAGCTAAGTCCAACTTATAATGAGAAATGAAAGTGTGAGGAGTAGCCCAAGTAGCCGCTGCACAAATGGTGTCAATAGGCAGTCTGTCTTGGAAGGCTAAAGAAGTAGCCAAAGCTCTGGTGGAATGGGCCTTAGGTTTATTAGGCAGTTTTGGTGTCTAATTTCATATACAAGGGAAATCAAAGATGTTAGCCATCTGGATAATGATACCTTTGAAACTGAAAGTCCCTTTCTGCTTTCCGCATAGGAGACAAACAGCTGATCAGATTTTCTGAATTGTTTTGTTCTATCCAAGTAGTACCTCAATTGACGATGAACATCCAGGCAGTGTAATTTTTGTTCAGACCTATTGGAATATTCTGGAAAAAAGACAGGGAGGTCAATGCTTTGATTTAGATTTGACGTCGAGACCACCTTAGGCAAAAAGGATGGGTTAGTTCGTAAGGATACTCTGTCCTTATGAAACAATAGATAAGGAGGTCGACAGCTGAGTGCTTGAAGCTCTGAAACTCTTCTAGCTGAAGTAATAGCTACCAGAAAAAGAGTCTTCCATGATAGCAATTTTAAAGAACAGGAGACTGCAGGTTCGAAAGGGGGAAGAATCAAAGAAGCAAGAACTAAATTTAGGTCCCAAGGAGAAGGAGGATTTCTTATAGGAGGTCTGAGAAGAAAAACTCCTTTCAAAAAGGCTTTGCAAAGCTTGTGGGACATTAAGGCAGATTCAGAAATACCCACATGAAAGTTAGAAATAGCTGCCAATTGAACTTTAAGAGTAGAGGAGATGAACCTGCATGGAAGAGTTCAGCTAGAAATTCAAGGACTAATTGGATGGAAGCAGTGAAAGGATCTATGTCCTTTCCTTGAGCCCAATATGTGAAGCGTTTCCACTTACTCAAATAAATCTTCCGAGTGGAAGATTTATGGGAAGCTATCAAAATATCTCGAACGGAGTGAGATAATTGAGGAAGCCTGGCTAAGGTTGGAACTGGAGGAACCAAGCAGTGAGGTTCAGAGAGGGGAGGGAGCGATGAAACTGACCCGACTGATGGATCAAAAGATCTGGAACTAGGTCCAGATTCCACGGTCGCCCAATAGAAATCGATGTAGAAAGGGGAACCACACCTGTCGAGGCCAGTAAGGAGCAATGAGGATCAATGAGGCCTTCTGAGCGATAGCTTTCTGTATCACTTGAGAGATTAGTGGGAAGGGAGGAAATGCATACAGAAGTCCCCGGGACCAAACTTGGACTAGAGCGTCTCTGCTGGGTTGGCCTGGTAAAGGGAATAGAGTGAAATATTCTCTGCACTTGCTGTTTTGGGGAGTAGCAAAAGGATCGCAGCAAGGCTGACCCCACTTGAGGAAAATTTCTCTCACAACAGAGTCTTTCAGAGACCACTCGTGAGGCATGAGGATAGCTCTGCTCAACTTGTCCGCAATTTGATTGGACTTCCCGGGGATGTGCGTTGCTATCAGAAACCGCTGAGAAGAAATCGCCCATTGCCACAATCTGAGTGCTTCTCGACACACGGGGTATGACCTGGTTCCGCCTTGTTTGTTGATGTACCACACTACAGACATATTGTCTGTCTGGATTGCAATCGTTCCCAAGGGAAGAGAGTCTTGAAGGGCTTGCAATGCTAAAAGCACTGCTCTCATCTCCAGAACATTTATGTGCAAGTGGCATTCGTTTGGTTGCCATGTGCCCTGGACCGTCCTGCCCTGATAATGCCCCCCCCCCACCCCATCAGGGAGGCATCCGTTGTCAGAGTAGCAACCGGAGGGGGTGGAACAAAGGGTCTTCCCAACAAGAGCTGAGGGGAAGACATCCACCACATGAGAAGATTTTTGCACGCCTGCGTGATCATAATGGTGTTAGACATTGGAAGTTGCTGGTATGACCATTGAGTAAAGAGCATCCATTGAAGGATCCGCATGTGGAATCTGGCTAATGGAAGCAGAGGTATGGCCGCCGCCATAATTCCCAACACTTTCAGAACTAACCTGGCTTTGATTCTGTTGTTGTTGAAAAGGAGTGAGACCAGTTTGTGAATGTCTGTTATTCTCTGATGTGTTAGTCTCAGACATGTCTACTGTGTCTAGATTTGCCTATGAAAGTAATAGCGACAAGGCGACAAAACAGACTTTTCGCAATTTATTGAAATGCCTAACTTTTGACAAATGCGAAAAGTGTAATCCCTGGCCATCAGAAGGAGATGCTTGGTGGGAGCTGTGAGGAGCCAGTCGTCCAAATATGGAAACACCTGGAATCCTTGTCATCTCAGGTGAGAAGCTACCACTGCCATGCATTTGGTAAACACCCGGGGGGCAGTGGTGAGACCAAAGGGCAGGGCCCTGAACTGAAAATGACTGGTTCCCAGCCTGAAGCGGAGGAATCTTCTGGAGCGTCTGTTCATTTTTATGTGATAGTACGCATCCTGAAGGTCTATAGAGCACATCCAGTTTCCTTTGCCCAAAAGGGGAAGGCTGGATTGCAGCGTGACCATCCGAAATCTTGTTTTCTTGACTGATCTGTTCAAGATACTGAGATCCAAAATTGGTCTCCAGTCCCCTGTTTTCTTTGGAACTAAAAAGAACCTTGAGTAGATTCCGGATCCTTGCTGGTCTGCTGGAACTGGCTGAATTGCTCTTTTTGCAAGCAGTTATGAAATCTCCAAAACCGCTAGATCCCTTTGAGTGGGTGGAACATCTGGAAGGGATTTTTTTGATTGGTTTGGAATGCGAAGAAAGGGGATAGAATAGCCTTCGGAAATGATGGACTGTACCCATTTGTCTTGAGTCAGGGATAGCCAGGCTTCTGGGTACAGTGACAATCTTCCCCCGACTGCCTCCGAAGGTGGGCAGTCGGGCAACACCTCAGGGATGCTGAAAGGGATTGTCAGAGAAGGCTTCCCGATTGCCCTGGTTCTGCGGACCCCCCCTGCCCCTAGGGTGACGTCTACCATTGTTATTCCCGCCTCTGCCTCTGGCCGGGAAACGACTCTGTGCGTCAGGCGAAGTCCCTTGAGATTGTTTACGGAACCACATCTTTCCACCTTTCTGGCCTTTGGGGTAAGGCCTAGAAGGAGTAGAAAAACGGACTCCGACGGCAGAAAGGGTCTTGCCATCAGTTTCGCACCTAGACAAGGTTTCTTTCACTTGAGGACCAAAGAGAGATGATCCATCAAACGGGGAGTTAGTGAAAGACGTCTTGAAGGGGTCCGCAAAATTGCATAGCCGCATCCAGGCATGCCTATGTAAGGCCACACCTGACCCTGCGGCTCTACTCACTCCATCAGCCGCGTAAGAAAGAAGGCGCATGGAGGAGTTGGTTATGGAGTTAAGGGTAGCCAGCTGCGTGTTCATCTTATCTTGAAAACCCGCAGCTGTAGGGTCCTTTAACATTTCACTCGCTTCCTTGATCAAGTCCCTTTGAAGACGAGTAAAATGGCATAGGTAGTTCAGCGAACGCATGGTAAATGTCGCTGACGAGAACATCCGCTTCCCGTACCTGTCCATGGACCTAGATTCCTTGTTAGGTGGATGGACAGGTACTGAAGGATCAGCTAGCTCCTTCTTAGTGGCAGCAGCTACCACCATAGCATCCACAGAGACTCCTTTTGTCAAGAACTGTTTGTCTGCTGGTGCCGTTATGAACTTGGAGGGTCTCCTGGGAGTGGGGTCCACTGAATCAGGAGCCGCCCATGCCTTCTTAGCAACCACCTGCATGAGGGGGTCAAGGGGGGGGGACACCCAGGAGGTGGAAGGGCGAGAGCCAAACGCCTCAAGATACACAGATTCATCCTCCGAAGGGTTGAGGGCTGGCCAATTTCCCCTCTGCTTCAGGATCTCTAGAATGTCTGCAAATGAGACATCTTCAGAAGGGGAATGGGGGGAACCCTCAGAATCATCTAAATCTGTGTCAGACGTGATGGACTCAGGTGAGTCAATGTGTTTCCTCTTACACTTCCTCTTCCGAGGGGGCTCTTCTGCCAAATCAGGAGAGGCCTCGGAAGAGGATGAAATCCCCACAGGGGGTTCCTGAGGAGCTGGCTCTCTGCGGTCCGGGATGAGGGAGTGAGTCGACTTGACCTGAAGCACCGTAGAGGGAGGGGCGGACGGAGCCGACTGTGGAGTAGAGCCAGGCTCTAACACACTCCGCATGACCTCGAATGCACCCCTGTCAGGCAAAGCCAGAGGTCCCCGCCCGAAGCTAAGAACCTCTCGGCACCGACAGTGATGGCTCCGAGGCCGATGTTGGAGCCGAACTCACCAGCCAAGCACCGAGAGGAGAGGGGTCGGACAAGGGTCCGATGCCACTCACCCCTCGGAGCCGACAAGGGAAGTCCGGCGCCGAGATTCTTCCAAGGAAGAAATCGGAGCCGACGACGGAGCCGAAGACAATTGTATCGGCTCCGATGCTATCACAGTCTCGGTTCCGACGCGACCCGGCTCCGAGCTCAAGAGAGTCGAAGGAGGAATATATTGATGGACCGGGGCAGGCATCGACTGATGAGTCGGGCTCTGAAGCATCTGGGCCAGTGCCTCGGACTTAAGAAGTCGACTCACTACCCTCTGAAGGTCATGATCCGACAGCCTCGATGACCTAGAGGAGTGAGATCTTTGGCTCCGTTCAGACAGCAGGGGAGATCCTGGAGCCGAATGAACGGAGCCAAGGGATGGTGACCTGGACCTCTTCCTAGTTGTCGGCTCCGAAGGTCTGGTCGGAGCCGACACGGAATTTCTAATACCTCGGCTCCAGCCGAGCAGAGGGAACCACAGAAACTGTGGACTGAGACTCATCGGCTCCAGCCGGAGCCGATGTAGACAGAGGTTTAGAAACCTTAGGTCTCGGCTCAGTTGTCAGAGCCGAAGACCTAGATGCCTTAGAGGGCTTCCCTGTAGATACAGAAAGGGAATCCTCTGGCTTGAGTAAGCCCCTTAAAATTAACTTATTTTTCTTTCCTGCAGGACCCTGGGGCTGAAGCCATGGCACACAGCACAGGAGTCCTGCAGGTGCAAAGGTCCCAGACAGTAGACACAAGAAGTGTGAGCGTCTGTCAGAGACATTTTCTGACAGCACGCATCACACTTCTTGAATCCGGAGACCTTTGCTTCTTTAGACATCTCAAAAGGTGTAATCACACACACAGTCACAAACACACTAATTACACCCTGTCTAGTTTAAATTATAATAAACCACTAACTAGGTTTTTTAAAATAAGAAAAATAACACACACACTCCACTAGGGAAAGAAAAAGGCCTGTAGGCCCAAGGGAAGAACTTAAAGTTCTTGAGGGAAAAAACAGGAATTTTTAAGAAAGGGGATAAGAATTCCTCTAAACTAAGGGAAATAAGTAAAAATATTAAAATTAAAGGGGTTTTAATAGACTAACTTCACAAGAAAAATCACTTACCAAGAACCGGTAGAAAACCAACACCTCGATAGCTGTAGCGGCAAACGAGATCTGAGGTAACTCTCGCCTAGCATTGTGGGATATAAGGGGAGCCTCGAGCCGGTGGAACCAACTCTCGAGCTTTTAGAGTGGCCGATTCGGAGCTGAGGTCGGCTCCGAACCCATCCAGCAAGAATGAAGGCGAGATAGACAACTTAACATCTATAATTTAATAGTGTATTAACCAACTGAATTACCAAGAAGGTGTTTTTAATTTCCATTTAAATGAAGAAATGGAATCATGAAGAAATGGAATCATTAAGAAATAATGCTTTGTATACTTTGGAAGGTTAGATTAAATCATACCAAAAACAGGACTTTCTAAGACGGCTGCACACTGATTAACGGTTTATCTTCAGCTGTCCAATATGAAAAAAGAAACTGAAAGACAAGGGCAGGAACTCTGCCACTTTAAGTAAATTCAGTTACTGGCTAGTAAGTACACTGCCTGGATGCCAGCAAAATATAAATTAAAACAGCCTGAAAGAAAATAAACTAGAAAAGGTGAAGAGAAAACACTGACTAGGAAAAATCCTACAGCAGTTTAGCAAAAAGCAGTTCAAGCTCCAGCTTTGATGGAAACATGGCTTCCAGTAATCTAATGGAAAAATAATTCAGATATGCACTAAGTTTATTAAAATAAATAAAGCTCTGAAGAAGTATATCAAGTCAAGTAACAAAAGGGTGGAAAAATGGAGGAAGCTTTAAAAAGGTATTCAGATGAGATGATAAAACTGCAAAACCAAGGTCAAAATGATGAAAAGGCTGTCTGAGTATGAGACTGCTCAAGAAGAGATGTTTCAAAAAATGGAAGAATTTGAAGACAGAGCATGTAGAAAAAAACTGAGAATTTCTGCTGTAACAGAGAAACTAGAAGGAACAGACTGTATTAATTTTATTAAGGCAAGAATAAGCAAGTGAACTAGTATTCCACAGCAGAAACTGTTAACTGAAAGGGCATATTGTGTGAATGCTCCAAATCTGACCATGAGAAAGTGGCCAAGACTTGTATTAATAAAGACGCAAACCTAAACAGAAAGAGTTGATCCTGACAAAACTGTGGCAAAAGGTTGATGTGTTACAAACTGGAGAAAGACTGTTTGTGGAAAATGATTATTCACTGTACACCACACATGAGATGCACATTTATTCCAGCAATCAGTAGATGCCAAGAGGCAAGCCTGAGATTCAAGCTGCTGTATCCAGCTGTCTTCAGAATATCTTTTCCTGGAAGATCAAAGTTATTTTTGATGGGGAATAGACTAAGGAAGAAATACAATAGTTTGTCCAACAAAAAATGAGCTGTCAAGTAGAAGGGGGACTGCTTCTCATTCTTCTAATAATAAAGCATATAGAGAGAATTTGTCAGTGAATCATTTTTTTACTGTTTCAAAGGAAAATACTTGAGAGAGAAAAAAAGCATAGGAGTTGACTAGAAGAATTGCGAGTACCTTAGAAATGAACCAGAATCTTGATTTGGGAGATGGGGTTGAACAGGAAGACAACCAACAACATGGGAATTACTGAAGAAATGTGAGACTACAAAGCATCAACAGCATTTGTGAAATATGGCTATTTAAGAAAAATTGGAAATATTGGACTTTTGGTGACTATGTTAATTAAACTTGTGGAGAAGTGAAAGGCATTTGCCGTACTTCATGTAATTAATATTTGGAAGGACAATGAGGGGTGGGGAAGAGGAAGGAAAAAGACAACTGTAAGTAAAACAATTTTTGTTCTTAACAGTGTTTCTCAAACTTTTCACGATATAAGTTGCATGTTTTACAGTAATTCATTTTTACTTGTTCTTGTAAGTGATACAGACACTAAAGTAAAAAGATGCCTTTTTTCTCTTTTTTCTTTTTTTAGTATTAAGCAATATAAGCATTACAATGCCAAAAGTGAAAAAAAGGCTACACAAAAGCATGTTTAACTTAATAGGTTGTAATATTGGGTTGCTGAGGTGGGGGATTGGGTGCAAAAGTAGTACACAGATCGTAATATATGTAGAGCTGAAATTTTTTTTTTCTTACTTTTGCGATGGTGAATGTCTGGATTAAAACCCTTGGCTTAATCTAATAAGTTTTAAATAGAAGCAAGTTTTCCTTCTTTTAGCAATAAATGCCTCAGCTTGCCTTTAGAAGCCTATAGCTGAGGACTACATTTTTCTATCTTGAATTTCCTAGGAAATAAGCTGATAGATAATAGGGCAATAAAAGCCAGAGCAGTTTTTTTTTGAGGCTAAAAGCTAATGTTTTCTGAAAGCATACAAGTTGTTTTTCACATCCAGGAAGGAAATAAAGGTAAAAAAAGAACATACACCAATTAGTGTAAGTAGAAGCTCAGGCAATAACGTGCATTGGCACAGATTACCTCAATTTTATGTTCATTAAGGCCTGTGTTTGCAGCTGTTTATTTGGGACAATTGTTCCCATTAGGAGGATTAAACTTCATTATTTGAAGATGCACATAGTTTTGTGGGTTTGTATTAATTCAACAGTTTATGGGGTGTTTTAAGATGTTATTTTTTATTTGAAGATTTTCATTAAAACAAATGGTCTTATAAAATGTGACACAGGTTCCAATGCTGAAGATAAGAAAAAAATGTATAAAGGATTAACCTGCCAAACATTAGTGGGTACAAGTATCACAAAAGCTGGAAGTAGACATATAAAAAGCTGTCAAATATAATACGTGGAAATAAGGAGTTCATATTATAATGACAATACTTTCCATACTATCTTGGAAACTGAAAGGTCTCACAGGTATAAACAAAAAGGAAATTAAGAAATGTGTAATACAAATAGCAATATTACAGGAGACATATTTAAAAAGAACTGAACATGTACATTTGAAAAAGAAAGGATATCAGGATGGACCTTCAAAAGTATCAGGTGAAACAATGAGTACATATATTAATTACTACAGAAGCTCCAACAGTGGCAGAAGAGGGAGAAAAAAGGATTCATTTTATTTTTTAGTCCCTGTAGTTTTATACACAGGTCAGGCATAACCTTTTCAACCAGAGGAGAAGCTGTGGAAAGCAATTAATAAAGAGCTGAAGGATTTTATCTGGGAGAGGAAGAGGGCAAGAGAGTGAAATGGGATAAGTTGGTCTGTCCAACAGAACAAGGAGGTTTAGGTTTACCTGACACCTGAAGTAGTGAATATTTTAACAGAGAGAAAAGAACGTGAAGTGGGATCTTTAGAAAAGGGTAGGAGTAAATTACACAGAAAAAATGGGAAATTGTGAAAACAATACATGCAGAAAAATGTTTTGCAGGACGAATAAGGTTTAAGAGACATCAGGAATTGAATAATTTATATAATGCTGTTTTGATTATATTGTATAGAACAATAAATGTGATATATAATGTTTGTAAATGTGAACTTGTTAATATGGTATGATTATATAACTAAGTGTGCTTTTGTCACAAGTGATAATTCAATAAAGGTATTTAAAATGCTAAACAATATGCAGGAATTTGGAAGAAAGGGTATGTTAAATCCAACTGTTCTCTTGGCCTCAGTGTATTTATTTTATGTATTGAATTCAGTTTACATCAATACATACATACCCCATATTATCACTAGTTCAGTCAAAAGGGTCCATACATAGTTTAATGTCCCTTCTAAAGGGCAGCATATTCTCTTAATGCTGCACTATAGTGCCAGTAATGAGAAACTCAGTCCAAATAATTGGTATGGGGAACAGAACCCACAACCTTCTGATTGTCCCCTTCATGTATGTGCAATACTTATGCAGATTTTTTGCAGTTACAGAAGAATCTTGCTTTGCAGCACAACTTCACAGTGCTACAGACTTAATTCTAAAAGCTGAAAGTATAAAATTTGGTGTAAATATACATCCAGTAAGGCATGAAAGCTCCTACCATATGAACTAATGTATTTGTTTTATTTAAAGGTTAGGTCCAAGTGGGTCAAAACACATTTTATTCCATTCTTTGTATGCACATATTCCACACAAAAAGCATGATGCCAGAAGAGTTACAAGAAATAACAGTACTATTTTCCCAAGAACAATCAATAATTCCCTAATCTCCTGACCTTTTATACCTCAAGTTTACGATGATACTAAAAGAGTAATATACCTAGAAAGTCTAAGTTGAAATATTCATTAATTTACAATTTTTAGATCATAAGAAAACAGTTCTCTAATGCCAAAACTCAATAATTTCGCCCTCACACAAACAAAACAAATAACAGTTTTAATAACATTTCGAGGAACAAACCTCACAGAATTCCACTCATTAAGTACATGGAGTAACACTACACTGTTGATCTGACAATTTTCTTTAAGTGTGGCTCAAATCACCATAATAAAAGGTCTTATTAACAGTTAATGCTAAATGTAGCTCATCTACAGTAAACTCTGCATCAACATCTTCTACTAATGAAGAGACAAGGCAGGTCCACAACCATGGGACCGACTGACACCTATCTTCACCCAATTGCAAATGTGACTAGTCCACTACAATAGTCAATACATCCAGCAAAAGCCAACCCAACTTTTCCTGCCCTCAGCATCCCAAAGAAAAATATAAACACACGTTCACTACAAATGACAGCACTGAAAAAAAAGGGTTCAATCATTTTTAGTAGCATGCATTAAGCCAACCAAAGATCAGAAATCTTAACCACATTAAACCACTCTGTTTCAAGATAACATCTACAGAAAAACTAAAAAAAAAGAAATAAATGGATTTTGTATAGAATGCATGCAATGAGTGAATGAGAAAATAACTACACTTGAACTTCCATTTAATTCCCTCTGTCTCCTGTCTCTGTGTTGTGTATCATACCCAGAAATCAAGACATATACCCCACAAATAAGTAACAGCATTCAAAAAAGCAGGAGCACAAATAAAGACCCACTGAACTACGCAATACCAGGCCTTGGAAAAAAGTTGACAAGGATCACAAAACAGACACTCAGCTAACTGGACAAAAATAACAGGCCCAGTATTGCTTTGAATTTCCAGCAATGAACCAGAAACATTTTTCTGATCATCTAATTCTCTCAAGAAAAGTAGGAGGTGACCCTGTCCAACTGAAAACCTAAAACAACAACCAAGATGATGACTAGTCACTAGTGTATGGACGAAAGCACTTAACATTTTTGGTTTGTAGTATTTAATAAACTCCGTGTTTTAGCAAAGTTGCTCAGAGCTTTACACTACGTGGACTTAATTCTTGGTTATGCTGACTACTCAGCCAACTGATATCTATTATATGTTTCCCCTTAACTACAAAAGTGCCATATTAAAATCAGCAAACCAAATGATCTGCATTCAAAAATAAAAAAAAAAGGTTCCACTTGTTTCAAAACAAGGACACAAGACATGGGAGATATGTAGCCAAGACAGCATACAAAGCCTACAAATTACAGTGTATTTAGGAACACGCAAAAAACCCCACAATGGCTTAACAATACAACCCGGATGTCAAAGAAAAAATATCTGTAGACGGCATTACAAACAAAATACTTGAACATAAATCTTCCCCTTTAGACCAAACTAGTCTCCAGTCCCATAAAAACTTCAAGATATCATTCTTGAAACAACAAAGTCTTGCATAAACCATCAATATCACAGTGAAGAGTAGTACCCAATGAGCCAAAAGGAAAAGCCACAATTAAGCTGCTTTTGATACTGATGACATTCAAGGAACAAATTGATACAATAACCATTGCCAAGCTGTTTTGTGTTTTTCAAACTTCTGAGTTTATCTTTTACTATGAGTAATACATGCTTTATTATGTGTAGAAACAACTGTATCAGTAAGAGAATTAGACAAAGGTGCAAATCTTTTAGTAGTAGAAGGTGGAGTAGTATGCTTCACCAACGGGAAAATTCTGCACAATAACTGAATGTGCAGATAACAGGGAAACACTACAAGCAGAAGTGAAACAATCAAGGTCATTATCTAAGAGTTCAGTTAAAGTAAAAGCATCAGGTTCAGATTGGTCTTGCTGGCAACCAAACCAAAGATGTTAGCACTGCCACAAGTTTTACACCAGGTTTGCAGTTAAACCTAGTACAGTAAGCCATTTTTCACTACATTTCCAGTGTCATTTTATGGATTTTATGGACAAGTTGACTATTAATCAAAATAATAATAATAGTAGTAATGATGATGATGTAATGTGCCATGACAGCCAAAGGCATTTTACTACTCTTGCAAATGAATAACTTGGTGCTTAACATTCTGTGATTCTACCCAGACTATCAGTTACCAGACAATGTGCCCCTCAGATCCAAAATATTTTGAATATTATGAACTGTACAACAGCAGGGCTGAAAAAAACACATCAGCTGTATCCAAGTATCAGTACAGTACTGTAAAAACTGCTTTCTTTTAAAAACAGAAAGATCATTATGTATACAAGGTCACAAAGTATTTTTAACAAAGAATGTAGCCAATGATCAGCAAGGGATGTTGATAAAAGTATCCAAGATTCAGACACTAAATGAATAAACATATTTGCAGCAAAATGCCTAGTATCCACACAATGTTTAGCAACAATTTCGCCATCCATAATAGTCAAATTCCAGCTCTTTTATACCTCTCTGAGCAATTTTAGCAGTTCTGTCTTCCCCAGCTGAAGTATGATACAATCACTGCAGCACAGAAAGGGAAGGCTTAACTAAAGCAGTTTCCTTTCTCGCTGCACTGATAAAATACCCACAAAAAGAATCAAGAAGAACTCAGCACCATGGCTCTCTAAGGAATGTAAAGACTTGAAGAAGCAAAGGAACATAACCTGGAAACTAAACAAAAATGAACAAAATCATGTCAATTTCAAAACACTACATAACAAAGTGACAAAACAAATCAACAGAGATAAGTCGTCATGCTATTCCCAGCTTCAATTTCAGTAAAAAAATCAACCCCAATAAATTCTGGCACTCCATATCTTCTCTACTTAAACCTTGATCAAACAGAGAGCATACCCTATCACCAGATGCTCCTCCATCACTAATAGCCGAAAACTTTAACAAGCACTTCATAAAATCAATATCAGACCTACTAACTAACACCCCTAATACTGGACTCCTCCCATCCTTCAACCTATTCAGACACCAACCTTAGACCACCAACTACTTCTAACCCTGCCATTAATAACCTCCTACTCAAAAAATGTCATGCAAATCCAGTTCTCATTTCACCCCATACCACTGACACCATTAAGAAACTGCAACAAAAAACAAACTCTGCTCCAACTCAGCAGATAATCTTCCACCACACTACCTCAAACTGGCTGCCAAGTCAATCGTCTACCCAATCAGTATCCTTAGAAACAGGTCTTTACCTGAATCAGAAATACCTATCATATGGAAACAATCAAATATCACTCTCATCCATAAAGGAGGCAACTCTTTTGAACCATACAAATTCCAGCCTATATCCATCATATCATCCATAACCAAAATTCTTGAGAGAGGTATCTATCAGCAGGTAATGCAATACCTATTGCAAAACAATCTTTCAACCAAAACTCAACATGGCTTCCGATCAAGCTACAGCTCTATTATCCTTTACAGACACCGTGAACAAGGCCAGAGATGCAGGATGCTATACAGCCTCAGTTTTTCTTGATCTATCCAAGCCCTTTGACACACTGTCTCACCCCTTACTATTGCACACACTGTCTAACTAAAGCTTCTCAAATAACACAGTAAAATAGTTTCAGAGCTACCTCAAAGATTGTAAACAAGCAGAGAAATGGTCCAATGAACTCTTGCCTTTTCTGTATAGCCCTACTGGAGTCCCTCAAAGCTCCATCCTCGGACCCCTACTCCAACATTTTCACAAACAACCTTCACACTGCCTCTCACCCTGGAACCCTCATTCAATATGCTGATGATTCCACCATAACTTTTACTGCTCAATCACTACCAGAACTACTCTCAAAAACTCAACAGTCCTTTACGACAGTTGAATCCTGGCTAAGAAATGCCCAACTCTTTCTTAATTCAACGACTAAACTAGTACTCTTTCACACTTGTCACTGATCATTTCAACATCCTTGCAACTGACAACACTGTCAAAGAAATAGCGCAGGAAACCAAACTATTATGAGTTATCATTGACAAACTTTCATTTGACCCACATATACAGCAAAATGTAAAGAAAACTTATCAAAAACTGGGAATCTTGTATAGAAACAAACATTTATTTACTGTAGCAACCAAAACTACCCTTGCAAAAACATTTTTACTTCCTCCCTTCTTTACGGCACTCCTATCTACAAACTTCTACCCTAAGCAAGATGGGAACAATGCTACAACAAAGTTGCAATGTTTGCCACAAACTCTAAACATCGCATACACCACTGTAAACCGCTACTAGAACTAAACTGGCTTGAACTCCCCAACCAACTTGCCTTTAATTCAGCTATCCACCTTGCACAACCTTATTTTCTAGCCTACTGCCTTGCCCTGCACTAGCCAATCTAGTCACACCTTACATACGAAATCGATCCCTATGATCAGAAGACAAAAATCTCTCAGCTATCTCAAAACCTTCAAGAAAACCAGGTCACTCCGTATTCATACTCTGTCTCTATACTATGGAATTCAACTACCCCTAGCTACCAGGTCTATGCCTGGCCCAACCCATTTCAAAACCTCTTTAAAAAATCATCTCAGAAATACATGGCTCTGCTCCTGCATAAAGCCTGCCTAATGCTCAACTCTTCCTCTTCTTCCCCATTAGCCTCATCCTCTTTTGTCACATTTCACTCCCTCAGTCTGTGAGATCCAATAGCAGTAACCCAAGGCTAGGTGTGGGTAATGCTGGGTTTACCCATGGTTGGCATGGTTTGGTCACGAGGGCGAAGCCTGAGTGACCAAACAAAGCCAACCGTGAGTAAATCCAGCATTACCCACACCCAGCCGTGGGTTATTGCTATTATACAATGGTGTTAGTTTTGTGTTGTGTTATCTTTGTTTTGTTGTTATTTAGGTTTTTGTTTGCTTTACTTTGTATTCTTCCACTTTTTGTGAGATAAAATAGTCCACACTAACTTTGTGTTTATTGTTTAATTCTGTTTTAATTTAAATACACATTATTAATTTTTCAATTGAGTAGATGTACTTTTAAAGCTTTTGCTTTGTCTTCATGTTGTAGTTTCTAGGCACAGTGTACATTAATTACAGTAGGTGTGAAAAATATGCTTTAGTGTAGTTTAATTGGTCACAAGATGGCGATGTAGTGCTTGTAAATTCAGTTTTGGAATAATTGGTACAAGTTGGTGGTGGTGTATTTTGTTGACTTGACCTTGTATTAAAATAT
Organism: Protopterus annectens; assembly: GCF_019279795.1. Taxonomy (NCBI): domain Eukaryota; kingdom Metazoa; phylum Chordata; order Ceratodontiformes; family Protopteridae; genus Protopterus; species Protopterus annectens. Next base: position 1,082,964,912 of record NC_056728.1, read on the forward strand.
ATGGCATTGCATGGAGCTGATGTGTTTGTTTGTCATGTGCCCTAGGGAGGATGGTTTATGAACAGGAGCACTTCGACCTATTTGTGGTTTGGTTAGAAAGGAGCAGAGACTGCTGTGTATGTAGTGTTTCTTCCTTTTTTTTCTACAGCCCTTGCGCAGACCAAATTTTTGTGAATGTTATGATGCATTTTTTGTAACCCTTCTATTAAGTAGTCAGGCATTATTAGATAGTTATTGGGTTTAAGACAGTTTATTTGGTATGTTTCTGTTAACAAGGAAAAGAACATTAACAGCAGCTGAAAAAAAGGGTTTGCCTTGTTAACGGAAAACCACGAAATAAAGCATGTCTTAAACTCGATAACTATCTAATAATGCTTGACTACTTTACAGAAGTCTTACAAAAAATATTGATTTGGAAGGGTGAATTCAAGGGCAGCTTTTCTCAGATTTAGGGGGCACAAACTTCTCTTCAAACTGCAGATGTGCTGTACTGTCCCAAATCCAAATAATACACGGCTCGGTGGGAAGCTTGCTGTGTCGTTTGCTCTTGCAACGTATTTCTGTTAGTCTCAATACCTCTTTCCCTTAACAGAATGCCTCTCGCCTCTTTTTACTGGGGTGTAATGGTCCAATCTGTCCTGGTCTCATACTTGCCGACTGGAAGGTTTTTTTTTTGTTTGTACCGTTCTTGTATTTTATCTTTCCCATGATGGTTGCTATTTTCGCAATTGTAGTTGTACAAATTTTTATTTCAGTTGTTTAGTGTCACTCAATGTCTTATTTGTTGCGTTTCAGAAATTAAACAGATCAGCAGCAGGTACACAAATTAGTAATTATTTCAGAGTTTGTGTATGCGTCCCAGAAGAGTTGGAATATGTGTTTTAGTGGATGTGAAGCCTTTTTGTTTAGGTAGTAATAAAGTGAAAAAGGAGTTTTCTGACTTTTGAGATGATATTAATATGAGGAGAATCTTGGTTATGATTGTATAGACTGTAGTCACGGCTGCAGGATACATTAGTGGCCCAGACTTTTTACTTGGGTAACTTTGGATTTATAATGTGCACGCTGGTTGGATTGGCCAATCAGCATGCACGTTTCTCGTCTTTGTGGAAATGCCATTGTATAATAAGGCTCTCCTAACTCCTCCTCTGTTTCAATCCCATATCCTTAAGCTACTGCTCAGACTGTAATGCCTCTAGTCTTCTTAACTTTCTCACTATCTTTCTGCATCACTAACTTTCTAGCTATTATTTTCCTAACTGAAACCAACATTCTATTTTTTCATGTACTATAACAGTCAGTGTCACATAGTGCACTACCTACATCCTATTTTTGGACACTATCTACTCATAGGCTATGTATATGGTGAGAGTGACTATTATGGTCTATAATGTTTTAACTCTAATAAAATTGTCTAAATGTGTAGAATATATTGTAATATCATGTAAAACAGTTTATGTTCTTTCAACTTATTTGTGTATAGTATTTCTAATGTAATTTGTATTGGATTGGATTATACTGTATTTGTTTTGTACTGTATGTGGAGCTTTTCTCCCCGGGCCTCTGCTGAAAACAGGTTATGTAGACCCAGTAAACAAATGTGAAATAAAAGTAATAAATAAAAATAAACGTCTTTCCTATCTTTATCACTGCTCAGAGATTGATAGGAGTACTGCAGTAGTTTTGAAAACACACACAAAACTTCTTCACTGACTTCTGCTAAACTATCAGTGGAATTTTAAACATAGACTGGTAGCATCTGCTTCACCTATCATCTGTACAAATACCTCACTGGATAAACCATCTTCACTGAATATGATTATCTGCAATGCCACAGCAGTATCTGAAGCAGCAGCAGCAGCAGACTTAGCACCCAAAGAAATTCCTTCTAAATAACTGAGTTACAATTAAAACTCTTCCATAACTCCTAACATTAGGAAGCACCTTTACAATGCCACCTAACTAGAGGAATTTCCCCGGTGTATTGGCGAAACATCTTCTACTCAAAATAAATACCACCTCAGGTCTCTGAGAAATAGGCATAGTGGATCTAAACCTGTCAACAAATCATATATAAATACAAATTGGCCAGGTGATATTAGTACTGGGCTTTTAATAATTTACTTCAAAGCTGATTTACCTAAAGATGATTTATGTACTGCATATGTTCTGCTGTATAACTGATTAATATTTATATTGCTTTAACTGTTGTTTAATTACTTGTAAAGTCCTTGGTTCAAAGCAACTGAAATAATAAAATAATAAGTTATGTACTCACCATAACGTTCCATGTTTGTTGTCCATGATCTCGCCTTCATTCTTGCTGGTTGGGTTGGGTTCGGAACCGAGCATCAGTTCCGACTCGGCTTATTACTAGAGCTCGAGAGCTTCCAGTGGCTCGAAGCTATACCCTATCCCATGATGCCTAGGGAAGACAACCCAGATCTTGTTTGCAGATTACTAACATATTAGAAACCATATAATAAAACAAAGGTAACAATTCTTAGCCTATGACTCATGAGGCCAGAAGGGAAGCAGAGAATATTTTACACCAAAACAATTTCCTCTCGATCCTCCAGGAGCTAAGGTTGGGGGAAGGAGAGTGGGACACAAGAATGAAGGCGAGATCATGGATAACAAACATGGATCGTTATGGTGAGTACATAACTTCTTCCTGTTATGTTGTCCTATCTCATCTTCATTCTTGCTGGCTGGGACAGCATCCCAGGCACCTTCTTTCTTGGGTGGCTCAAGGGAATAAGCTCTTCAGAACAGTGGAACCAAAGGAAGCCCTGTTCCGGGAGGCCACGTCTACTTTGTAATGAGTGATGAAGGTATGAGGATTGACCCATGTGACTGCCGCACAAATTAAGTCCATAGGTAATTTGGCCTGAAAGGCAGTCAAAGTTGAAATAGCTCTTGTTGAGTGGCCCCTAATCTTTCCTGGCAATTGTCTTTGTTGAGAATTATATACATAGGTAATAGTGTCAGCAAGCCATTTCGATAAGGTAACTTTAGAAACTGGTGCACCTTTTCTGTTACCTGAAAAGGAAACGAATAGCCGGTCAGATTTTCTAAACTCCTTTGTTCTGTGCAAGTAGAACTAACTGCTTGTGGACGTCCAATTGGTGTAGCTTATATTCCGCCCTGTTGCCATAGTTTGTAAAGAAGACAGGCAGGTCAATGGACGGATTCAGACTGGTCTCAGAACATGCTTTGGGAAGGAATGAAAGAGTCGTTCTAAGAGAGACTCTGTCTTTATGAAAAACTAGATTGGGAGGGCAGATGGACAGAGCTTGGAGCTCTGAAACCCTCCTAGCTGAAGTAATGGCTGTTGAAAAGACTGTTTTCCAGTTCATAAATCTTAGTTCGCAAGAGGAGGCTGGTTTGTAAGGTGGAAGAATTAGAGTAGTCTACCAAATTAAGGTCCCAAGGAGGTGGTGTTTCCCTTATTGGGGGCCTTAGTAGAAAAGTACCTCTCAGGAAGGCTTTGCACAATCTGTGAGACATTATTTTTGATCCCATGCCTCCTATGTGGTAGTTTGATATGGCGGCTAATTGTGCTCGTATGGTGGCTGCTGCAGCCCCTTCACTGAAAATCTCTGCTAAGAAATTTAAAATTTTACTCACAGGGGCTGTAAAGGGGTCTATGTGGTTTTTGGAAGCCCAACAAGAAAACCTTTTTTATTTGTTAGCATACAGTTTTTTCAAGTTGTTGTCTTGTGAGACGAAACCAGAATCTGATGCACTCCAGGGGATATGTCTGGAAGCCTGGCTAAGACTAGAAGTAGAGCAGCCAAGCTGTCAGCTTGAGGGTTTGGACAGAAGGATGGAGCGTTCCTGACTGATGAGTCAGAAGATCTGGTACCGGGTCCAGAATCCACAGCTCTTCTCGGAGATGGGGCCATAGGAAGGGGAGAGCCAGATTTGATGAGGCCATTATGGACCGATGAGAATTAACCTGCAGCTCAATGATTTGCCTTTCTGTAGAACTTTGTGGATTACAGGAAATGGGAGAAAGGCATAAAGAAGTCCCGGGGGACAATCGTGAACAAGTGCATCCCTCAGTTACTCTCCCGGAGGGGGGATTAGGGCAAGGTAGCTGCTGTATTTGGTGTTTATGGACGTGGCAGAGAGGTCGCAGCAAGGCTGGCCCCACTTGCGAAAAATTTGGTTCGCAATTTCATGTTTCAGGGACAACTTGTGAGGCATCAGAATTGCTCTGCTTAATTTGTCGCTATGACATTGGATTTTCCCGGAATGTGCGTTGCAATCAGAAAATGTTGAGAAGATATTGCCCATTACCATACTCTCTGAACATCTCGACAAAGGGGGTAGGATCTGGTTCTGCCTTGTTTGTTGATGTACCACACTACTGACATATTGTCTGTCGGTATTGCAATCATACCTGGTGGAAGAGAGTTCTGGAATGCCTGCAATGCCAGTAGCAGCGCTCTCATCTCTAGGACACTGATGTGCAAATGGTACTCGTGTTCCTGCCAAATTCCTTGGATGGTCTTTCCCAGATAATCCCCCCCAACCTATCTGGGAAGCATCCATGGTCACTGTAGCTACTGGTTGGGGGAGAGTGAACGGCCTTGCCTAGGGTCACCTGTGTGGATTGAAGCCACTAGCGTAGATCCCTCTTGCAGGAGTCTGTGATGAAGATCTTGTGGAAAATGGGCAACTCCTGCATGGACCATTAAGCAAAGAGTAGCCACTGTAGGACTCTCATATGTAGATGTTCCAGAGGTATGATTGTTACAGCAGCCACCATAGTGCCCAAGACCTTTAGAACAAACTTTGCCTGTACTTTTTTCTTCAAGAGCAAGATGGACACTTGATGGTGCACTCTGCACCCTGTCAGGAGGCAATTTTGCTACCCCATGTCTTTTAATTCTGTTCCTACGTATGTAATATGCTGTGATGGCAACAAGGCAAATTTTTTGAAATTTATTGTAATGCCCAGTTCCGAGCATAGATGGATGGTGGTGTCTCTTGCCTTGGTTAGTAGATGCTCGGTGGTGGCGGTCAGGAGCCAGTCGTCTAAGTATGGAAACACCCAGAATCCTAGATGCCTCAGGTGAGCCGTGACTATTGCCATGCATTTGGTAAATGCTCTGGGGGTTGTAGTGAGGCCAAAGGGCAGAGCTCTGAGTTGGTAATGGCTGGCTCCCAGCCGGAAGTGCAGATATCTCCTGGATCGCCTGTCCATTTTTATATGGTCGCACATATCCTGAAGATCGATTGAGCACATCCAACTGTCTTGTCCCAGAAAGGGGAGTATAGACTGTAGGGTCACCATCCAGAACTTTGCTTTCTTACGGACTTGTTCAGCCTGCTGAGATCCAAGATGGGTCTCCAGTCCTCCGTTTTCTTTGGAACTAAAAAGAACCTCGAGTATGTTCTGGATCCGATTTGGTCTGCGGGGACTTCTTGGATGACTCTTTTTCTTAGCAACCATTGTATCTCTGGGGTTGCTTGATCCATTTGACAGGGTGGAATGTCTGGGACTGATTTTGTTCATGGGGGTGGGGTTGGAGAAGGGTATGTTGTATCCCCTGGATACTATCGACTGTACACATTTGTCTTGAGTGATGTTCAGCCAGGTTTTTGGGTACAGTGACAGTCTGCCCCCTATTGCCTCCAGAAGTGGGCAGGCGGGCCTCCTTTTAGGAGCATTGGAAGGGTCTGCCAGAGAACGCATCTCTGTTGCCCTGATTTTGCGGACCCCCTCTGATGGGAGGTTGGCATCTTCCATTGTTATTTCCCCCTCTAACCCTGGGGGAAATGTCACCATGTGCATCCGGTGAAGCACTTTGGGATTTACGGAACCTCATTTTTCCTACCCTTCTGACCTTTGAGATAAGGCCTGGTAGGGATGGAAAAACGTACTCCCATAGCAGACAGAGTTTTACTTTCTTGCTCGCACATGGTCAGAGTCTCTTTCACTTTTGACCCGAACAAGAACAAGCCGTCAAAAGGGGCATTTATGAAGGAAGACTTGAATGGTTCAGCAAACTCGCAAAGGCTCATCCAGGAATGTCGTCTCAGAGCTATTCCTGTGACTGCTGCCCTACTCACTCCATCGGCTGCATACAAGATGAGCCTCATGGAGGAGTTGACTACAAAACTTAAGGTAGTGAGCTGAGAGGTCACCTTATTTGACACCCCTACAGCTGCAGAACCTTGGAGAGTTTCTCTTAGCTCCTTCAGGAGATCCCACTGGAGTCTGGTAAAGTGGGTTAAGTAGTTCAGTGACCTGAGTGTAAAGGCCGCTGATGAAAACATACGCTTCCCATACCTGTCCATCGTTTGAGATTCCTTATTCGGCAGATGGACAGATGAAGTCTCAGCTAACTCCTTTTTGGTGGTCTGCCACCACCACCATAGCATCTATGGGGACACCCTCGGTTAAGAACTCCTTATCTGAAGGGGCAGTTATGAATTTGTTGGGCCTCCTCGGAACAGGTTTCACAGATTCTGGAGAGCCCCATGCCTTTTCACTGACTACACCAAGGAGCTGGTCAAAAGGCGGAAACACCCAAGAGGTGGAGGGTCAAGATCCAAATGCCCCCAGGTATACAGACTCGTCCTCAGAAGGGGTAAGGGTCTTCCAACCATCTCTCTGTTTCAGGATGTCTAGGATGTCTGAAGAGACATCCTGAGAGGGTGACCGTGGGGACCCTTCTGAATCCTTTAAGTCCATATCAAATGTGTCAGACTCCTCAAGGGAGTCTATAGGTTTCCTCTTACAAGTTATCTTCCGTGGGACACCTCTGGAGGGCTCCTCTGGGAAGGTTTCAGAAGAGAGTGACTCACTCAATGGGGCACCCTGGGGCATTGGTTCTCTACGTCTGGGGGGGGGGGGTGTACAGAAGAAAACACTGGCACTTTTGGGGAAGAGTGTGTGGATCCGATGGTGGAGCCATTAGGGGTGATATCACACTCCTCATCACCTCGAAGGCACCACGACCAGGGACCGAGAGAGCCTCCTACTCGGAAGAACCAGGAGACTTCCCCTGTACCAAGGAAGTGTGCTCCGAGGCTGATGTAGACACAGAGGTCACCCGCTCCGAAGCCATGAGAGGTAGATTCAGATCTGACAAGGGTCTGACCGACTCTCCTCCCTGAACCCCTCGACAGAAGATGGTACTGAAGAGGTCCGAGCAGACGTCTGGGCCGAAAACCCAGGGGTGAGTCTCGGACCCGACGGTTCCACCACAAAGACATCCAAGCACTCTGACTCCAAAACCACTCAGGTCGGAGGAGGAATAGCAGAAGGGGCAGGAGCAGAAGTCAGTTCCAATTCCTTTTGGGCTGGGCTTAAAAGGATCCTGGCTAACGCCGGAGTCCAAAACAACCTGTTGACCACCCACTCCATGTCGTCTTCCAATAGACTCCTGAATGATCGAGAGGATGGGGCTGAAGATTTTATGCTGCCAGCCATAGACTAGAAGATGGGTGACTAGGGTACTGAGGATATCAGATCCAAGGTTGGGGACTGGCTCCGTACATGAATCCCATGAATCATGGTCATTTCCGACAAAACTGGTAGAACCAAAGGATCAGTTTGTTCAGGCCCAAGAGCCTTCAGGTCCAAAGTCGAATCCTTTGAGGGCTTCTTACCCAGCTGAGAAGCAGGTGCTAAGGAAGAAGCCCTTTTAGTAGACTTGTCCGATTTTGGTGACTGCGACGATTTTGAAGAGGACTGGTTCCTTCTGAGAGCCTCAGCAAATGGAAGCAGTCCCTTAACCATCAGCTTGTTTCTATGTTCCTGCAGTACCCTGGAACTGAAACCATGACATACTGAACACGAGTCTTGGAGGTGCACTGCATCTAAACAGTAGACACCACTAGTGTGCCCATCTGTTAAGAACATTTTCTGAGTACAGGAGTCACTTTTTTTGAAGCCAGACTGCTTCACTTCTCTGTCTTGCTTAGACATAGTAACAACCAACACAACAAACACAACAATACTGACCAAGAACTATGTAAAAGATAGAGATGATAATAATGCTAGCAAAAAACTATCAAACACCACACTGAACAAAAAATGTAATTATCGAGCTTCTACTCAACCTTTTATTTTAAGCACTCAAGCAGGAAGAAAAAAAGGGGCTAGATGAGAGGTCTCTAACTAAAACAATGATCCCCTCTAGCCAGAGGAGATGTCTCTAACTCAAATGATGAAATCTCTTGGAAAAAAAGGGAAATTAAGGAAAAAGTTGTCCTCTAACTTAAACGGACAGAAGAGGAAAGACAGACGAACCCTCTAACTCAAACGAGTATATTAAGTTTTAAGTTTTAGCATTTAAAAAGATAGGACAGGAATGTAGGCCTAGCGAAAGTGATGGCCAGCCATGACAAGCACACAAGCAAGAAAAACTTAGGGATTCAGTATCATGAAATCTAAAACACAGTCAACTATTAAAACAGAACAATATATATACAAAATGTTTTGAAATAGACTAATAATATCCAAAAACGAAGTTCACTTAGCCCGAGCCTAGTGAGAACCACCCGATCTAGTTTAGCAGCAAACAAGATCTGGGTTGTCTTCCCTAGGCATCATGGGATAGGGTATAGCCTAGAACTAGTGGAAGCTCTCGAGCTCTAGTAATAGGCCGAGTCGGAACCAATGCTCGGTGCCAAACCCAACCCAACCAGCAAGAATGAAGGCGAGATAGGACAACATAACATTACAGCTACCTTCATTAAAGGCAATAGCAAAAATGCGAAGATACTTGACCCAAAGACATTTTAAAATCTTAATAATGCATCCTACACCCCAGTAACAAAGTGGAAGCTCTGCAGTATGAGGAAAGGAGAAAATCTATCTCCACATGACTTCATGAAGTCAGAAGAAAGAAATTTCTGGACTGCGTTGCCCACACGTTCATAAGTACTAGGCTAGTTGCCCTTTTGGGCCATTTTAACTCTATCCAATTTTCTTTTCTGTGCTCAAATTAACCTATCCCTTTTACCAGAGCTTGGCCTTACCCATCCACCTCTGTGGATGTCCCGGTTGTTGGATGTACCTGGTTAGGTACATACCAAAGAAGACATTGTACTTCAATGACAGGCCTGATGAATGCTGAACACAGTGGAACCATGACCTCCTTAAACCTAGATGCCATAAGCTTTGCTTATAAGTAACACAACACAGACTGATTTTCTCACTACTGTAGACACGTGATGGTCAAAGACTAGATTACGGTCTATATGTTTCCCCAAGCCCTTGACTACTGGGTCAACTCTTCAGTGTGTGTGTCTTCAATGTGATACTTACCAGGGGTGGATGACTTCACAAAGAATACTATTATGCATCTCTTGGCATCTGATTTTAGTCCATGGCTCTGACATAAATTATTTGTCTGCATCTGCCCTTCCTGGAGAGGAGGGGGGGAGGAGTTAAAGATCTGGTCACCTTGATTGTGTGTCACATCACAGTAGTATTGGCTGCGATTACCTGCAATATTCCTGGAATTTGCAGATGATTCAAGGTCCTTAATGCATTCATCAGGACCATCATTGCCTTGATAGTTACATGTTTCTTTCTTGAAGTTATGAAATCAAACCCCTTTGCACTTTGATGCTCTAGGATGCTGCTCCCCATGCAAAGCCCAATGCCTCCATTATTACAGACCGAGTTGGGAGGGGACATTGGGAAATGTGGATTCAACAAGGTCTGATGCCCACCGTAGGAGTTCTTTTCAGAAAAATTCCAGAACAGGCATAGGAAATGAAAGGAAATGCTGTTACTGACTTGAGAAACCACTGGATTTTTCTGTGCAGGCTGGCATGTGGAAGCTATGCATCCCAAAATAATCAATATCATAGTTTTCTGAGTAAACTCTAGGAACAGGAGGTGGTCAAAAGCAACCTTTTGGGGGAGGAAGATAATCCATCATAAGATATGTGCCTGGTAGGCATCCTAAAAATATCAGCCTGTGAGCAGGGAAGAAAGATGATTTATCCAGGCTGAGATGAAAACCTAGTTTTTGAAACAGATTCATGACAAGATGAAGTGACTGTTGACAATTCTGAAAATAGCTTGGAAAAAGCAATCACTGGTGCTAGACATTTTGTAAATACCCTTGAAGCTGAGGAAAGCCCAAAGGATAAGGAGGAGAACTGAAAAGGTAAGCCAAATACAGAAAACCATAAATAAGTTCTGAACTCTCTTTGAATAGGAACTAAAATCCAGTAACCAGAAAGGAATATGGAGAGATAAGTAGAAAGAGAATGAAGGATAAGCATTTTGAATTTTGGAACTTTTATGAACAGAATGTTCCAAAGATATGTAGATTTTTCCATGTCTCTCAAAAAGCTCATTCATCCTTGTCAGATGGGACAAGATTAGTAGTTGTGCTTCCAACTGAAGTCCTTAGCTAAGGAAATATCAGCTGGATCTGCATGAGGGTTATGAGAGAGAAACTTGTGGATTTAGGGTACTCTGTAAAAGCCTATCAGATATTTTGGGTGCATGAGGCAGACTGTCTGGAGAGGTGCATGTAGAATTAAAAACATCATCCAAAGCCCTAGTGGTAGCAGGAATGGGAAGAGGTTTTGGAATATCCACTTGAAGGAGTTTAAAGTATCTTTCCTGCATGTGACTAATATGTCTTCTTCCCACTGGAACAGGTCTTTCATCCTAGCAATGGTGTCAGAAAACGATATTTCCTCTACACGTGAATAAGAGGAAATATTCTCCACAGATTCTAATTCTAAAGAGGCAGAAGCATAGTGTAGTTCCTCCTCTTCCAGCTCTGACAGTGAGTCACTGCCTGAGGATGGCCTTCTCCTTTTCAAATGGAAAGTGACTAGAAAAGGCTATAAGGGCTAAAAGACTTTGAAAAGTTCCTTTGCAAAACTGTGCTATGCTTCCTTAGATTCTCTGGAGGGGAAGGTAGAGGAAAAAGATGTTCAGCCTTTTTGGTTTTCTTTCTTGGGGTATCTAAAGTAATAGATTTGAATTAACTGGATATCCGTACTTCATCGGCAAACCTGTAATTGTTCCTTAACCGGCAACTGAGGGATTCTGAACAGAACTTTTGAAAGCACAAGTCAGGGTTCTCCCTTATTGGCCATAGCCATATACACAGTCTCTGAAGAATACACCAGGCTCACAACCCTTAGCAGCATCCCTTACAATAGCACTAGAGAGATAAGAAGCATATGACATGTGGTCTTAGGACCCTGACAAGGCCACAGCAGAGTTATCCACTGGGGAATGGTGAAGAGAAAATGAAGGTGGAATTGTTTTCAAATCCTCTTTTGCAGATTTTCTTTATTTGGGAATGCAAAGGGGGAAGTCGAGCAGATATCCATCAAAGCACAAGAAAGGCAGTTATTGGTTTTCAAAAGATATATTAAAACTCAACATGATTTCTAAATTTCTCTGAAGTAATGTCCATACAAATGTCATATACCACCCCTAGATAAAAAAAAAAACAGGCTGTGCTGAAATCTTTACAAGGTATCTGTCTTCCACACAAATATTTCCCTTTTCTAACAGATACAAGAAAATATTCTTACAAATTTTATTCAAAAAGGGAAGGAAAGTCCCCCCCGAGGGATATTTATCTGTCCAAAGGTTGAACAAGCCAACTGCCAAACACTGAAGACTAACTCTGACTGAAATCATCAACAGCAAGACAGTTCAGACTTTTTGGTGCCTGTATGTCTACTTTTACACCAGCCATGTTATCATGCTTCCCCAAATATAGTGTGCATGGAAAGCTCCCAAAAGCTTCTGTACACTGGCCAGATGTCCAGTCCTTGGCAGGATACATCCCATACAGCTTTATGCTACTGCTACAGACATCTAATGATGAACAAACTGATGATTTACTAAATGTGCATTACTGTAACTAATCCTGCTGCAAAGCAACTTGGTCCATCTAAAGTCCTTCCAGCAGCTGAAATATTGGTTCCCTATGATCACACCTACAATAGTTGAAAAAAATGGTTAATTAATCCATCCATCTTTCCATCCTCGACCCTTTTTCGCATTTAGCATATGGGGTTGAGGTGTCACTTCAACAAGTTTACATCTTTGGGTGGCTAGCCCTGCTGCAGTAGTTCATCTCTACCACTCTCTTGCTCACACACTCACATCTATGGCCAATTTAGAGTGTCCAATCCACCTACCACATATCTTTGGAATGTGGGAGGAAACCTAGGGCACCCGGAGGGAATACACGCAACCACAAGGAGGACACACTTACTCCGCACAGAAGGCACCCCAGCCGAGAATCAAACCAGAAAACCTCTTGCTTCAGAAAATGAGGCCAGTGAGAGATGACATCAAATGAAGTATTTTATTTTCATAGTACTCAAATCTTTAAAGAATGTACTGAGCAGTTAATATATACAGCAGTGGAGCACCTATTCATGAGAGTCAAATGGATCTGTGGAAATTCAGCATGGCAGTTGGCATTTATTCTTTCCTTTTTATCTAGTTCAGTCTTCACTTTACCCTACAAAAATGCCAGTATGCCTCCTTCAAACCACAGTACCTATGTAACAAAGAATATAATTTGCGTCTTCCAAAACAAAAACAACATATACAGCACTGTACATAACCAGACAGATAACCAGCAGCAGACACATGGACTTAGGCAAGATTTGGCTTATTCCATTTTTCATTAACAACTTGCAGTGAAATACACATATCCTGTTATCCTTCAACAGTTAGTCTGATCCTGAAATAAGTTAATACATATACTGAATAATTAGTGTTTAACTTCACACCATTTTTGTAGCCTTCAAGCACGACTGATCTTCCCAAGGAGTTTGACCTAACCATTTCAGAAACATTAAATAAATTGATTACCAGGCATAAGACACATTAAAAAGATACTTTATTTATGCTGTTTAAAGTCATGCAATTAATTTTAATTTATGTGATATTCATACTTAAAAATTATCAGACATGTTTGGACAAGTCAAGTTTTACTATAAGATTTCAAATCACCTTACACCCAAGTAGGAAGGCTATTGGTGCAAATGTACTTATTTTTATATTAGAGTATAGGCACTCTTCTAACTTTTCATTTTTCTTCTAAAATTCACCTTATCAAATCTGTTGATTCATCTCTGTTTTACATCATAGACTATAACCTACCCATCTCTATTAACCACATTTTTAACCTGTAAATGACTGCTGCTGAATTAACATAACACAAACATGCACACAAAATGAGTGCTGCTGAAATAACTTGGTTTTAAGCATACCCATTTTATTTTAAAATCTGTATGAAATCAGCTTTAAAATAAAAAAAAAATGTCTTGTCCATGACGTAAGTACAGTAATTACTGCAAGACTAGTACAATTGTACTAGCGAAATAAATGCCACACAGCTTCCCACTGAAATGGATGAGAAACAACCTGGAACTAAAGGTCAGGCTGTTCTTCAGCATGACATCTCACCTGCACTCCTGTAGCAATGTAACAGGGCATGGGTAGTCAACCCATGTCATCTTGCTATGTTCCTCTAAGTACTTTCCCAGCAATTTGAGAGAATGCCAAGATCATCAGATGCTTCAAATGTTTAGATAGTTTTCTCTTGTAGCTATGTTTCAGTAATTGCAGGAAACCAGATATCTGTAAGCAGTGATAGAATTACACACTGCCCACAGTAATCACAATTTAGTACTTCTTTATTCTGGCAATCGGTGGAGGGTGGATTGAAATACATATGGTAAAACAAATTACAGTGCCCATTATTCCTTCCATTTTTTGGTGATCACACATCACAAGACACTCAGAAGGGGCTAGATGTTTGGGAAGCAGTCTATGGATGAATGTTTAGGTGCTCTCAATGAAGTGATAATTATATGGCAAGGTGGGGATACAAACAGTTCACAATGTCTGAGAGCAACAAGCTAAAATACATTACTGTGGCAATGATAATAGATTTAGTATGTCTTGGGGTACTGTGTGCGTCTATGACAGCAACCTAAAATTCCTTACTGAGTTCATTACACCTTTCACCATCTTCGCAAATATACCTTTATAAATGTGCATAAAACATGGATCTCTTCTTTTTGGAGGACGGGTAAGTGTGAAAGCAAAAGACAATTCCATGACACATGTGAAACAAACATTGATATGGATTGTTTGGGAGAGAAGGAGTGCAGTGAACATGTGTGTGTATATATATATATATATATATATATATATATATATATATATATATATATATATATATAGATATATCTATCTATCTGTATATATATATATATATATATATATATAGATATATATACATACACACACACACACATACATATATACATATACACACAAACACACACACAAGAGCAATGAGCTGAAATACATTATTGTGGTCATTATTTCATTTCTCTTACAATCAAATGTGTGTACAAAAAAGCTGGCTGTGTTTGGGGATAAGGGTGATGAAGTATGCAGTGGGTATGTTTCATTAGAAGGCAGTGAGTGTCTGCTGAAATACCTAATTAGGGCCATCCTATCTTTCATTTTTTTCTCAGTGGGACATCAGATGAATACAGAATGAGGGTATTTTTTGAGAGAAGGCTGTGTCTGAAAGCAAAGGCAGTTATATCACTGCTGAATGTTTTTGATGTGGCTTGTAAGTAGGCAGTGTATATCTCTGTGATATGTGTGGCTCATTGTACTTTACATGAGTTCTTCACAACCAAGGGTAGTAAGACCAATAAGAAGGGGCATAGTTCAGTGGGACACTGTGTGTGAAAAACAGTCAAAGCTATCTTTTTTGCATTTTTAGAAACATAGTAAAGACAGAACACTACTCATGCGTTATCATTCAAGGTATGACTTACTACAGTTCCACACTCTTCATAAAACACATCTTTAGAGTCAGTTCACAAGCATGGACACATTTACTTTTTTCAGAGGGAGCAAATCATAACTATATTTTGCTTTTATGACATAAGAATAAAACAACAAATACTATTTATTTGTTCCTGAAATTATTTTTTAGTACATGAAATGCTATTACAGAAATGCAGGGAAATCATTACCAGGGATGGTAACTTAGAAAACTGCACATTAAAATTATGAGCACCAAAAATTCTGCACACAAAATCACAACTTAAGTAAAGCTTACACCCAAGTGTCCTGATTTCTTTTTTTTCCCCAAAAACTAATTTAGTAGAAATTGCTTAACTATCACAGACATATAATGATATATTGAATGCTTCCAGAAATAGGTCTACATAGACATAAGAATGTGTTTTGGAGGAATGAGATTTAAGGGGTTGAGACTGCAGTGAAGTCCTTTTGAGCAGAATGGCATTATTGTTTTTTAAGCATCTTAAACATGTCATTTTTTAAAGTAAAATGGTTATATGCACAGTAATAGAAAATAAAAACACTAAGGTTAGAAGCAACTATACCCACAGGAAACAAAAACAGAACTAACTCAAAAAACAAAACAAGCTATTCTGGTGGAATCAATAATAGGCAGTATAGCAGAAGGATGAAAATCAAGGCAAAAATTAAGTGGTGTACCACCCAGCATGATACAAGTGCTCTCATTAGTCTAAACAAACAAGTCGGAGAAAGAATAGTTGCGTAAAATTTTACCATAACCATAGCTGTCCTTGTCTTCTATATGCTCCAGTATCCATAACATGATGGGGCCCACCTCCAGTTGAGTCGTACGCCTGGCTGTTTTACCAAAGTTAAAATGCTACTGTGAAGGCACATGCAATGGCCCGCATCTTTCAGCGTATGTCGGCTATAAACGGACATTGGGTATAAAGCGGATGTCAGCACACACCTACCTCAGAACTGAATGCCACCAAGCACCAGACTGTAGGGAGTGAGTATCCAAAAGTCAAGCAAGTACGGGGGGGGGGGGGACGATGACCATACTGCAGCATACAGAAGAGAAGGACATATATGGTTATGGTAAGATTTTACACAACTATTCTGTCCTTCTATTCATATGGTGCAGTATTCATAACATGAGGGAGAATGCCAAAGTTCATGCAACAGAAGGGTTGGGAGGAGGAACAGAGATATTTTCCACAAATCCATGCAGAACAGCCCTGGCAATTCCTGCTCTGGACCTGGAGATGGTATCTAATTTGTAGTGTTTGGTGAAGGTGTTAACAGATGACCATGTAGCTGCCTCCAAAATGGAAGCTGTATCCAGACCTTTAAAGAAGGCCCCAGAAGACGGCACAGCCCTAGTGGAGTGTGCCTTAACTAGACAAGGGATATCTTTCCCATTTGTGGTGCAACAGAAGGCAATGGTTTTAGAAATCCAGGAAGAAATAGTTTGCTTGGAAACAGGATACCCCAAGGCTCTTGGGTGATAAGAAATAAAGAGCCTAACCAACTTACGGATGGGCTTGGTCTTGGCCAAGTAGTATCTGAGCTGTCTGTGCACATCCAAAGAGTGAAGGATCCTTTCACTAGAGGACTGTGGAGAAGGAAAGAAGGTATGGAGATTGAGGGCCTGATTTAGGGATAGCTCATTTACTACCTTGGGCATGAAAGAAGGGTTGGTACGAAGGCATAGCCTGTCCAAATGGAAAACTGTGAAGGGGAATGATGCCATGACAGCTTGCAGTTCTAATACCTTTCTATCTGAGGTAATAGCTACCAGGAGAACAGTTTTCCATATGCAGTGCAATAGAAAAGAGTCCTTAGCTGGCTCAAAAGGAGCTAAAGTAAGCTTTTCTAACACAAAAACCTGAGATCCCAAAGGGGAGGGACTGGCTTCCTTGATGGTCTGATGTGTAGAACTCCTTTAAGAAATAGCTTGACTTCCATCCTGGACGCCACGCCAAGGAAGGAGTCAAAGGTAAACATGCCGAGATGGCAGATAATTGTGCTTTGATGGAAGAATATGACAAGCCAGTTTTCACCAGTTTACACAGGTAAGACAGGACCACTGGCGGTTCCGCAAGGGGTTAGGTTCAGGGCAGATATTTGAGGGTGTATGAGAGTTCCATTCTCCTGTGTGAGTAGGTCTATCCTGATGGGTAACTTGTGGTGACTGCCCTTGGCTAGTTAATAGGGAAGGGGGAACCAGTGCCATCTTGGCCAAAAGGAGGTCACCTGCAAGACTTTTGGTTGTTCTTTCTGAATCTTCAGTAGAAGTTTCTGAAGAAGAGGGAAGGAGGGAATGCATACACAAACATCCCCTTCCACGGAAAGGGAAGAGTATCCACTTTCCATGCCCCAGGGGTGTGTATCCCGGTGCAGTATTGTAGGAGTCTGTCTGTTCATGTGGAGGCAAGCAGGTCTACCTGAGCAGTACCCCACTGATGGACCAGGCCAAGAAACACATCCCCGTTTAACATCCATGAGTATTCTGTAGCCTAGGAAGACATGGTCTTGGGAGGGGGTCAGAGAAGATTTCTGAAGAATAAGAGTGACCTCCAGACTCCCCAGCAGGAAAATGGTGTAGTCCAGATGCTTCTGTACCAACCTTGGGGATGAAGCCTGGATGAGGAGATCATCCAAGTAAGGGAATATCTGAACACCCTCCATTCTGCATAAGGCTATGGCTGGGGCCATACATTCTGTGAATACTCTGGGGGCCATAGAGAGACCAAGCAGCAAAGCACAGAACTGAAAGTGTGAAGAATCCACAGACAACTGAAGGATTTTCCTGAAGTGTGGCTGGATTGGAATGTGCAAGTTGGCATCATTTATGTCCAATGAAACCATGTCAGCCTGAGGTAGTATCAGGAGAAGGAGTGTAGGAAGAGTTAGCATGAAAAAAGAAGGGTGCTTGAGAACAGTGTTTAGGTGGGATAGTCTAAGATAGGCCTCCAGGGACCTTCTTTCCTGGGGACTAGAAATATTCTGGAGTAGAATCCTTTTCCCCTTTGATTTGGAGGCACCTGTTGGATGGTACCCTGGGATAGCAGGGAATGCAGGACTGGGGGAAAGGAGGCCATTTGGTCTCAGGGGGGGGGTTGTGGGATTCCTCTGAAGGATGGCCTGGATTCCCAAACCATGAAATAGCCTTGTTTGATGATGGTAAGGACCCAAGAGTCCTGGGTAATCTGTTTCCAAGCTGGAAGGGACAGGTATAGGTGGAGAGAGAGGCAGATGGAGTTTAGGGCCTGGTAGTCACAGACTACCAGGTTTGGCCTGAAATGACTACTTTTGTGCAGGTGTTGAAGGGAAAGATCTAGAAGAGGCCTGCTTTCTGGTATCCTTTTTTTCTTTTGGGAGAGAAGTGCTTAGAAAGTTTCTCACAAAAGTTGTCCTGGCTGGGTAATTCCTCTGGAAATGGGGAACAGGAGACATGAAAATGTGCCCAAGGTCTTGCAGTTCTTTCCCCTCTTCCTGAATGGCCTTAAAAAGCTCACCATTTGTTGTCTAAGGGTGCAACCATTAGTCTGGCTTTAATATCATCTGGCAAAGGCTGCAGCGTGAGCCATGAATACTTCCTTAAGACTGACCCTGATGCTGCTGCCCTGGCAGAGGCCTCCACTGCATCGTAACTGCATTTTATGGAGTGTCTAGTAACCTGGTTGCAGGACATAAGAATGCAAGATATTTTGGTCTTGTTAGGGGGATCTGGTAATTCTGCAAATTTTTTAATAGCATCTGCCAGAAGAGCCAATGAATACTTGGCCATATGGGTTTGATAATTTATGGATCTGACAGCCAAAGTGGCAGACACAAACTTTTTTGCCCAACCTCTCCATAATTCTGCTTTCCTTATCAGAGGGGAGCATGGAAGTGGAGGGTAGCAATTTAGAAGTTTTATCGGCAGCTACAGAAATGACCTTAAAGAGGAACTTGGCATCCTGAGGCACTTTGTAGAATCTATCAGGACATTTAGGGGCAGGAGGTTTGTAGTCTGGGGACTTGGAAGCAACCAAAAGTGCATCCAAAAAGGCAGGCAGGATGGGAGGAACAGCAGAGGGGTTAGGGGACTCCATTTGTAAGAGGTCATAATACCTCTTTTGTGTCTCAGAGACCTGACTGCAATCCCATTTGAAAAAAATCTTTCATTTGCACAATGATCTCCCTAAATGCAATGGCTTCCCCAGGAGAATCTGTTCCATGAGACTCCTCCTCTGAGGAAGCATACCTCAGAGGAGAAGCAATCTGTGAAGAGTAGGACAGAGACTCATCCCCACAGGAGTCTTCATCCTCAGAGGAAAAATTTTCCAGAGGCCTTTTCCCAGGAGTGGAGGGTGGAAAGGCCTGGACAAGAGCTGGTGTCTAACGTAAGACCATAAAAGAATTGAAGAGGCATTGAGTAAAGGCCTGCCAGTCAGTGGCTTGGTCAGAGGGTAGAACTTGTTGGCCCAAAGAAATATGCTTAGTTTTTCTTCTCCCTTGGGGCCTCAACATACGGTGGAGAGTAGGAAGGCTGGACATCAGGCGACATTCAATGACGTCTGAGAGAACGTCTTCCTGAACCACTATTTGAGTAACACCACACGGGCCTTCAGAATTGATATGCCATGCCCCCCCTTCAAGCACCAGGGTTGGATGCTTGCGGGTCCCTCTGGGACGTGCTAACAGTCTCCTTAATGGCTTCCCCCAGAGTAACTGTCAAAGGAGGTTCTGTGGTTTCTGATGCAGCCTCCAGGCCTTCATTGGCCTCAGGAAAAACACCCAGAATAGAGGGAGCAGCCGTAGGATCAGGCTGAGGTTTCCTAGCCTTCTTGGTTTGCAGCTCTTCCAAAGGTCCCGACTTTGGATCCATATCCCACGCAAGGTGCTTTAGACACTGATTTTCTTAGTACAATCTAAGAGAAGCGAGATGGCTCCTAAGAGTTTTATGGACAATGGCCTTACAAATCGCGCACAACATATGGTCGTGTTCTGGACCTAGGCAGAATAAACAGAGCCTGTGTGAGTCTTTATGTGGACTCTGCCTTCCACACTGACACTTGCTTTCCTACCTGACATTAACACACAAGAAAAACACAGTAGCAAAATAGGTAACAAAAAACCCTATGAGGTCCTTATCTAAACACAGGTGAAGCACAAGGCAATTTTCCAAGTGAGCGATGACCAGAGTTGGCAGTCAAACAGGCGGCAGAAAAGTCCTGAGGTAGGAGTGTGCTGATGTCCACTTTATACTCGACGTCCATTTATGACCGACATACGCTGAGAGATTCAGGCCATCGTATGTATCTTCGCAGTAGCATTTTAACTTTGGTAAAACGGCTGGACGTACGAGTCAACCGGAGATGGACTCCCTCATGTTATGGATACTGCAGCATATGAATAGAAGGACATCAAATGGTTTCTACCAAAACCAGTTTTGAGGTAAATGTGGCCTACCAGACCAAGGACAACTACAAAGCATTGTTTAGCCAATACACAATTTGGGCAGAGTTCATCGTTAATGAAGCCACCTACACTGATTCAAAAAATAAAGCAATCCTACTGGTAAACTCAGCTCTAACTCTACCCTGCTCTCCCACTTAACCCCACTCCTCCAATAACTATCACTTTGGAACAGGTACTCAATGCTCTTTCTTATTTTCATAAATATTAGTTTACCAGGCAGTGCAAGAAAACAAAACTATAACAATCATTCACTCCACCATTACATAAATTCCTCAGTTCCTGCCTTCCCTTAAATTTCACTCGTTCGCCTCAACATTATTCTGCAAGTATTGAGGGACTTCCACGATGGCAGCACACTGATCAACAGCTTGATTTCAGCCGTCTGAGTGTGAAAAAAAGGAGACTGAGAGATAAGGGCTAGAAACTCTGCAAGTTTTAGTAAATTCAGTTACTCTCTAATAATTTACATAAACTACCTGGATGCCAGCAAAGGAACAACTTAAGAGGACCTGAAAGAAAATTACATAGAAAAGGTGAAGGGAAAACACTGACTGGAAAGAATCCTGCAGCTGTTCAGCAAAGGCAGTTCAAGCTCCAGGTCTGGTGTAAGACATGGTTTCCACTAATCTACAGGAACAGATAAATCAAATGTGCAAAGAGATTAACATAAACAAACACTAAAGCAGCATATCATCTCAAACAACAAAAGGTTAGAACAAAATGGAAGAAGCTTTAAACAGCTATTCAGATGAAATGATAAAACTGAAAAAATAAATGTAGAAATGAAAAGGCTGACTGAGTAAGAGAGTGCTCAAGGACAGCTGTTTCGAAAAATGGAGTTGGAGGACAGAGCATTCAGGGAAAATGTGCGATCTTCTGTTTTACCACAGAAACTGGAAGGAACAGACAGTATTAATTTTATGAAAGCACAAATAAGCAACTGGACTGTTATTCCAACAGCAGGATTTGTTTATTGAAAGGGTACATCACATCTGTGTGCTCCAAAAATGACCATGAGATAGCAGCCAAGACATCTATTAGATGCAAACATAGCAGAAAGAAATTATCTTGAAAAACTGTGGCAAAAGGGCAAAGTACTAAAAACTGGAGACTGTGGAGTGTGGAAAATGATTATTCACTGTACACCAGACAGAAGAGAAGCAAATTTATCCCAGCAATTGTCGAAAGGAAGATTCAAGTTGCTGCACCCAGCTGTCTTCACAGTATTTTTCTTCCTGGAAGATCAAAGTCATTTTTTGATGCAGAACAGGCTAAAGAGGAAATACAAAAGTTTGTCCAACAAGAAAGTATAGTTGTGTAAAGTCTTAGCATAACAACTGATGTCCTCTTCACTGCTGAAGTATTACTAACATGAGGGATTCCCTGCCAAGAGCGGCCTGATGTCTGGCCAGTATACCAAAGCCTTTTACTACACAAGGTATGCCATACATCACATGTATGCTTCTCACATATGTGGCGCATAAAAGCAATGTCCGGATGTACCGTCTTCAGAACTGAATGTGGCAGTTGGAATGCCAGCCTGAAAAAACGTAAGAGGTAAACAGCACATCCAGTAGACACAAAAGTTCAAGGAGGCAGGAGGGAGGTCTTGAATACTGCAAAAATAAAGAGAAAGACATCTATCATTATGGAATGATTTTACACAACTATACTATGTCCTTCTACTCTACTGTTGCAGTATTCCTAATATAAGGGAGAGTGGCAAAGCTCAGGTAGAAACTTGGGAGGAGGAAGGACCAGTAGAGCTCTCTAGAATGCCATAAAGGATAGATAGCCCTAGCAAAACCAGCTCTAGCTCTGGAAATTCCATCCAACTTGTAGTGTTTGGTAAAAGTATGCAGAGAAGTCCAAGTAGCTGCCTCAAGAATGGAATTAGTGTCCAAACCCATAAAAAAGCACCAGAAGAAGCCACAGCCTTAGTGGAATGAGCCTTAACAGAAGGAAGGGCCTTTCCATGAGAAACATAAAACAAAATAGCTTTAGACATCCACGAAGAAATTGTCTGCTTGAAAACAGTCAATCCCAAAGACCTGGGATGAAAAGAAAAAAAAACCTTATCAGATTTCCTGATAGCCTTAGTCTTATCCAAACAAAATCTGAATTAATTGCCTATGCACAGCCAAGGTGTGTAGTACCTTCTTGCTAGCAAATTGTGGAGAAGGGAAAAAGTAGGAAAATGAATAGATTAACTCATTCACCACCTAGGGCATAAAAGAAGAATTAGTACGGAAGGACACTCTGTCCTTATGAAAAAGGCAAAAAAAAAAAAAAGAGGACAAGCCATAAGAGCTTGAAGCTCAGACGCATGTCATGTAAGGCTTAACAAAACAGTCTTTCAAGAACAGTGTTGCAAGGAAGCTGAAACCGCAGGCTCAAAAGGAGCCAGAGACAATTTTCCAAAACAAAACTAAGATCCCAGGGAGGAGGAACAGGTTTCCTGGGAGGTCTAATGTGAAGGACGCCTTAAGCCAACCCAGCATTGAGCAATTCACACAAGTAAGAATGAACCACAAGAACATCCAAAGAGTGAATCCAGGTTACGTGAAAGACATCAGGTAGAAAACAGCTTCCATTTGTAGGATTTCCTAGTATTGGGTTTCTAGCCTCCTGCAGAACCCTAAGCATGTCCTCAGAGAAAAGTTGTCTGTAAGGAATCAGAATCCCACCACCCACAGAGTAAGTTGAAGGGTGGACAGGTGGGGGTGGAGTAAGGATCCTTTGTCTTGTGACTAGGTCCACTTTGTGAGGTAACTTGTGATGATTGCCCTTGGCTATATGCAGAAGAAGAGGGAACCAGTGCTGTCTTGGACAAAAGGGATTCGCCAGCAAGATTTTGGGTTTGTTATGGTGAATCTTGAACAAAACTTTCAAAATGAGAGGGGGGGATGCATAAAGAAATATCCCCTTCCAAGAAAATGAGAAGGCACCCACCTTCTAAACCAGAGACTTTGGACTCTGGCACAAAATCGGGAAGTCGTCTGTTCAGAGGGGAGGCAAAGAGATCTATCTGAGGAGTACCCACTTGTGGACAATGTCCAGAAATACATCCCTGTGAAGCATCCATTTATGGGATTGCATCATGGACCTGCTCAGTGTGTCTGCCACGAAGTTTTAACATGAGGGAATATAAACTGCCTGAAGAATTGCATGCTACTGAACCACAAGCTCCCACACCATGAGTGCAAGCCTGCCAGTGCAAGACAGTAAGATTTTGTTCCCCCCTGTTTAGAGACAACACCATGATCCTGT
Organism: Protopterus annectens; assembly: GCF_019279795.1. NCBI lineage: Eukaryota > Metazoa > Chordata > Ceratodontiformes > Protopteridae > Protopterus > Protopterus annectens. The sequence continues at coordinate 1,082,988,478 of NC_056728.1, forward strand.
GATATGTAAACAAACACTTTCAGAGACCCTGTGGGGAAAAAAGAGGATGGAAGGCCTGAAGTGCCAACAGAGCAGTCTCATCTCTTTGATGCTGCTGAACAGGACACCAGACCCCCTGCACTTTCATTGTCCCAAAGGCTGTTCCCCAACCAACTTCCAAGGTGTCTGTGAACAGTTCTTGAAATGGAAGACAAGGATGGAAGGGATGGCCTGGTTTCAGAGAAAACTGCTGAATCCACCAATGAAGTTCCCTTTAGACAGGGAAGAAGAGGAACTGTAAATTCTATGGGATGCGCATGTTGTTGTCAATCTGATTTCAAGAACCACTGAAATTTCCTCATGTGGAGTTTGGCTATAGGTAACATAGGGATGGTGGATGCCATAAATCCCAGAAGTCTCAGAAACATTCTGGCTGTGACCGAGGTCAGAGAAAGAAGAGTTTGAGAGAAGGAAATGAGAGTCAAGGCCTTTGGCGGAGGCAGAGATGCCAGCAAAGGCACTGCCTGAATCTTGCACCTTATGAAAACATGTTTTTGAGAAGGGGATAGAGAGGATGTTGAAGTTTACTGTCAACCCCACATTTTGCAAAAGAGTAATGGCAAAGTGAAGATTTTGCCATAACGTCTTGATTGGGGATGCATGAAAGAGGAAATTGTCTAGGTAAGCAAATACTTGGATGCCTTAAAGCCTGCAGAAAACAATCACAAGTGCTAGGCATTTGATGAAGACCCTTGTAGTGGTAGAGAGGCCAAAGGGCAAAGCAGAGAACTGAAAATGCCAGGAAGCAACAGAGAGATGTAAACATTTCCTGAAAATGGGATGAAAATGAATGCAAAGGGCAGGCATCCTTGATATCCAGAGAAAAGTACAGTTTTGTACCTACCATAAATGTAGATGTTCGAAGATCCACATTGCTGCAGTCCTTACATATGGGTAGTCCGCTGTCCTCGGTCGGCCCGAATACCAAAGTATTAGGCTGACGTCGGTCAAGGCGCTTAAAACTGACATCAGGACGTCAGGGTACAAATGCGCATGACCAACGTCATATCCTCAGTCTTTTCTTGCCCCAGATGTCAGAAGGCCCTAAAAAGAAAGGCCAAAGCCAAAAAACAGCAAAAAACAACCAACCACCCCTGCACTAATCATATTTACAATATTTACAATATTCACAACCCAAACCACACAACCGCCTCTAACTACAGAGGGGAAGGAGGGAGGGTAAATTGGACTGCAGCAATGTGGATCTTCGAACATCTACATTTATGGTAGGTACAAAACTGTACTATGTTCTTCATCTCACATTGCTGCAGTCCTTACATATGGGTAGAATCCCAAAGCAGAGGTAAGGGAGGATGGCAAAACTATAAAGCATTAGGAGCTGCCAAAATGCCCTGTAAAATTGCAGTGGCAAAACCAGCCCTAGATTTAGAGTAAAGTGGAAGGTGGTAATGCTTAGAGAAAGTATGCACTGAACTCCAAGTAGCTGCCTCCAAAATATCTTTAGTAGCCACCCCTTAAAAAGCTGTAGAAGTGGCAGTAGCCCTAGTGGAATGAGGCCTAATCCCAGCTGGAATCTCCTTACCATGATGGGAATAACAGAAAGCAATACAAAACCAATCCACTTAGAAATAGTCTGTTTTGAAACAGGTTTGCCCTGAGAACCCAAAGCAAATGAAACAAACAACTGCTGAGACTGCCTGCACCCTTTAGTTCTGCTCAAATAATATCGCAACTGTCTGTGTACATCCAAAGTGTGCAAAAACTTTCCCCTTTATTTTGGGGTTTGCATAAAAAGTAGGTAAATGAATAGTTTGGTTTAAAGCCACACTAGAAACCACTTTAGGCATAAAGGAAGGGTTAGTACGCAAAGATACCCTATCCTTATGGAAAATTAGGAAAGGCTCAACCGCCATAAGGGCCTGTAATTCAGAAACCCTTCTCGCAGAGGTAATGGCCAACAAAAAAGCAGTCTTCCATGATAAATATTTCAACTCGGCAGTCGCTGCAGGCTCAAAAGGTTGTAGAGTGAGTTTCTCCAACACAAAATTGAGATCCCAAGCAGGAGTAGGAGCTCTACGTGGGGGTCTTATATTCTTTGCCCTCTAAGGAATTGCTTAAACAAAGGATGAGAAAACAATGGTGGGTCACAGTCATAGTGAGCAGAAATTGCTGCAGCATGAACCTTAATAGAGGAGAAGGACAAACCTTTGTCCAGTAACTCAGTAAGGTATTGAAGAGCCACACTTAAATTAGGTTTAGAAACATCAAAGTCCTTTGCTGTACTCCAAAATAAAAATCTCCTCCATTTATCTGCGTACACTTTCCTTGTACTAGGCCTTCTGGCCTCCAAAATAACATTCAAAACTTGTTGTGGAAGCTGAGACCCTCCAGGGTTTAAAACAGAATATGCCAGGCTGTGAGATGTAGAGAGTGAAGTTTGACATTGAGTAAATGACTGTTCTCCTGAGACAGCAGGTGAGGAATCGAAGGCAAAGGCCATGGAGGCTCCTGCACCAGACTTCTCAGTAATGGGTACCAGTGCTGTCGAGGCCAATCCGAGCTATTAAAATCATGTTTGGCTTGTCCTGTCTGACCTTCAGGAGTACCTTTGGGAGGAGAGGCAGAGGTGGAAAGGCATACACATGAAGATTGCTCCAATTGAATGAGAGAGCATCCACTTTCCAAGCTGTGGGATGAAACCTTTTGTGCAAAACTTTGGCAGCTGGTAATTTAGTGGAGAAGCGAACAGATCTATGTCTGGAGTTCCCCATAACACTGTCAATTTCTGAAATACATGAGGATCCAATTACCACTCGTGGGGATCCATAATTTGTCTGCTCAACACATCTGCTAAGGAGTTCTGTGCTCCTGGCAGAAACCTTGCCTGAAGATTTAGCTGTAAACTGAGAGCAGTCTCCCACAAAATCATTGCTTGTCTGCATAGAGGATAAGAATCGTTCCCCTTGCTTGTTGATGTACCACATGACAGTTGTGTTGTCTGTTAGAATCAACACCTGCCCTGGAAGAAGTAAATCCTTGAAAGCTATCAATGCAAATTGGACTGCTAACATCTCCTTCAAGTTGATATGTAGATGTTGAAGTCTGGCAGGCCACGTGTCTTGTACCCATTTTCCATTTAGATAAGCTCCCCAAGCTTTGTCTGAGGCATCTGTCATTAGAATCTGACTCACCTCTGGCCGGGTCACAGAGAGTCCCTTGTTTAGGTGACATTCCTGAGCCCACCACAAAAATTCCTTTCGAATGCAAGGTATTATCTGAATGACAGTGTCCATATCTTGGCAGTGCTGTGTCCATACATTTTTGAGATACCATTGTAGCTTCCTCATATGCAGTTTGGCATTGGGAAGTACCAGAATACAAGATGCCATGAACCCCAAGGCTTGAAGGACTGTCCTTGCAGTCAGCCTGGACTGACAAGACAATAGGTGGAAGTAAAGAGAAAGATTCTTTTGTTTGTCCGGGGTCAAAAAGGCCATCTGGGATGCTGTATTCAGTCTCACACCCAGAAAGCACATGTCCTGAGAGGGTACTAGACTGGACTTTATTTCGTTCACAGAATACCCCAGGCATCTTAACACTGCCATCACATACTGTAAATGATGAAGAAGTTCGTCCTTTCCTTGGGCCAGAATCAGGCAATCGTCCAAATAAGGATAGATTTGTATTCCTCTTAGCCTGAAGAAAGCTATCACTGGAGCCAGAACCTTCGTGAACACTCTGGGCGCAGTAGATAAGCCAAAGGGCAATGCAGAGAACTGATAATGAGAAGTCCCAGCCCGAAAACGCAGATACTTCCTGCAACTGAGCCTGATAGGAACATGAAGGTAAGCCTCCTTGAGATCCAGAGTCACCATCTAGTGATCTTTGCCCAGCAGAGGTAAAAGCTGTTGTAACGTCAACATTTTGAACTTGGGAATGTCCAGATATGTGTTGAGGATAGATAAATCCAAAATTGGTCTCCACGTGTTCCCTTTCTTTGGTACTAGAAACAGGCGTGAATAAAATCCTAGGCCCACTTCTGGCAGAGGGACCGGTTGTATGGCCGCTATTTGAAGTAGTAGAGAAATTTGTTTGTGAGCCTCTAGTCTTTGCTGAGGAGGAACGTCCGGCATGCCTTTGAAAGGAGGCAAGGTATGGAAATAAAACTTGTAACCTTGGTGTATGATATCCAATACCCATTTGTCTTGGGTAATCAAATTCCAATTTTCCTTGAAGAGTGCCAACCTTCCTCCCAAAGGTGCTGCCAGGCAAGAAGGATCTGGCAGCTGAAAAGGTAGGTCATTGGGCCTGTTTACGAAAGGACTGGCCCCTGCCCTCACCTGAAGATTGTGCAGGTGAACTCCCTGTTCTAGGTCTGAAAGAACTCTGAGCTCTGCCCCTACCACGTCTAGATCTACCCCTAGACTGAGAATCATAAGAAGGATACGTCCACCCCTTAGCAGGCCAATTCCTACTAAACTTCAGAGGCTGAACTTGCAAAAAATCTTTAACAGCCTGCATAGACTTAGCCTTGTCTTCCATTTTCTTCAAGACTGACTCCACAGGTGAACCAAACAACACATCAGACTGCAAAGGAGCATCCAAAATCCTTGTCTTAACATGGTCAGATAAATTCTGATCCTTCAGCCAGGCGTGCCTGCGAAGAACTGAACCAGTGGCAGCCACCCTAGACGAGGCCTGTACAGCATCAAAACCACATTGTAATGAATGCTTACCCACCTGTTCAGAGACATGCACCAAATCTTGTAATTCTTTACACTCAATGCCTTCCGCCAGAGCATCCACCTTAGACTTCAATTGAGAAAGAAGAAAGTTTTGATATTTCAACATATGAAACTGGCAATTCAAAGCCCTCATAGCTAAGGTAGAAGATGTATAGACCTTCTTTCCCCATCTATCCAAAGCTCTGGCCTCTTTATCTGGAGGAACCGGATTTTTTACAACAGAGGCCTTGACACCCTTAGGTCCCTGACTAATAGTTTCTGGGTCCGCCCTAGGACTCTTATAAAGATATTTATGAGCCTCAGGCACCCTGTAATACCTATCCGGTTTAACAGGAGCAGGAGGCAGAGAATCAGGATTAAGTGAAGCCTCCGCAAACACATCTTCCACAACATCCAGAACAGGGGGTATAGCCAAGGGCCTATGTTGGGGTAAAAGCAAAAATTCCCTAAGCCTTTTCCGGGAATCAGAGAAGTCCTGACCTTCCCACTTAAAATGTTCCCTCATAGAATGAAGTGTCTCTGAAAAAGAAAAATCCTCTGGAGGAGAAGCAGAAGGAGTAGAATCATCTGCATCAGAATCAGAATAAGGAGAGTACTCCTGCAAGTCTTCAGCCGAAGACTCTGAAACATCGAAGCCTGCTCAAAACTTCCCAACTCTGGCTCCACCCTAGGCCTCTTATCAGGAGGGGGCAAAGAACCTCTAATCAGAGTAATCAAATCTTCTGCCATTTTAAGCATGTGCTTCTTGGGCACAGACCCTGCTTAACTAGGAGTGACACCAACAGAAGCTAAACCTGGCCTGCCTCTGGGAGAAGCCTTGGAAACAGAAGGAGAGGGCCTAACCACCCTAGGAAGGGAGGGGAGTACAGTAACCTGAGAAGCCCCTTCAGCCTGACCTGCCTCCTGAGAGGCCACATCCTGCAATATCAAAGTCTCCCCCTGAGACTCCAAAGAAGTCTCCGTCGGAACCACCGGTTCCACTGAAGCCTCTAAAGAACCGGCGTCCGGAACGGACGACTCATCTTGCCTGGGTTTAACTGTTTTGTCTTTGCGCTTCTTCGTAGAAGTGGGCGCCGGAGAATCCGACGGCATATTATAATTGCACCGCTTCCCGAAGACCAGCCTAGCACAATCTAACCTTCGCTTAATAGTGCGCTTATTGAACCTAGCACAAAAGCGACACCCAACAACGTCGTGCTCAGGCCCCAAACAAGGAATACACAAAGAATGATAATCCCTATGTGGTATCTGTTTCCCACAAGAAATACAGTTATTCACTTTTTCTGACATCCGGTAAAACACTGAGGCAAGAAAAAACCAAAATATTCCCCAACGGGGTACTTAGCCAACTTGGATTCGGTCTGAAACTCCGAACTCGAAAAATTTCAGAACGCCAAACGGCACTTGCAACGCTGCTTCTGCATCGGACCATGCGGCAAAAAAGACTGAGGATATGACGTCGGTCATGCGCATTTGCACCCTGACGTCCTGATGTCAGTTTTAAGCGCCTTGACCGACGTCAGCCTAATACTTTGGTATTCGGGCCGACCGAGGACAGCGGACTACCCATATGTAAGGACTGCAGCAATGTGAGATGAAGAACATCCATGAAAGCCTGAGGAAGAAGTAAAGGAAACAAGGTCTTAAGAGAACATGGGAAAGAAAGGAATTTTCAGAAAGGTATTTAGGTGTGAAAGATCCAGAATTGGTCTCCAAGGACCCTCCTTTCTGGGCACCAGAAACATTCTCGAATAAAACCCTTTTCCCTTTTGATCCTGTGGAACCTCTTGAATAGTTCTGTGATTTAATAGTTCTTGAAGTACCTCTGCAAATAAATGTAACTGTCCCAAAGGTAACTGATGAATTCCCAGGAAGGGAGGAAGAGATTTTCAAACCATGAAATACCCTTGCTGAATTATGGAAAGAACCCATGAGTCTTGTGTTATGGAAAGACTAAGGGAAAAAGGAAAGAGGCTGTGAGAAATGTGATAGTCAGATGCTACTCGGCTTGTCAGGAAAGGGCTGTTTTTAACCATAAGTTTGAGTAGTTTTAGGTGGAGAAGCCCTCCTACCACTTTTCTTACGTTTAGGAGGAGGATGGGCCTGTCTTCAAACAAAAGCAGGCTTGGAAGAATAATTCCTTTGGAACTTAGGCACAGGTGAAACCAAAAGATGTTTCAAGTCCTGTAACTCTTTGCCTTTCTCCTGCAAGGACTTAAGCAAATCAGCAGTAGCAGAACCAAACAAAACATGTTATCCAGCTGAGCATCCATCAACTTAGCTTTAATACCTCCTCAATACAGATCCTGAAGCAGCAGCCCTAGATGAAGCTTCTGCTGCATTATAGCTGCACTTAATAGAACGGTGAGCAACCTAAGAGGAAGCTCCCCTGGCAAAGACAAAGCTTAGGTTTTGCCCCTGAGACTCTGAAAGGTCAGAAATAGCTAAAACACATCTGGTCATATGAGTTTGGTAATTAATAGCACAAAAGGCAAGCATGGCACAAGTACAGAACTTCATTACCAGTCTTTCCATAGTCCTGCTTTCTTTATCTGGGGGGAGAAGATTAGTGGTGGGCAGTAATTTAGAAGGCTTATCTGAGGCCACAGAAACCACAGAAGGGTCAGCAAATGGACGCTTGTAAAGAAATTTGCAATCTTTAGGCACCTTGAAAAAACAGTCAGGCTTCTTAGGAGCAGGGGGCTGAGAATTCAGAACCTAAGATGCTGAAGAGAAACCATCCAGTAAAGCAGGCAAAACTGGAGGAACACCAGATGGTGAAGAAAACTTCATTTGTAAGAACTCATAATAACTCTTTTGTACATTAGAAACTTGGGAGCAATCCCACATGAAATACTCCCTCGTTTTAGCAATTATGTCCAAAAGTAATCTTCTCAACAGATTTTGGACTAGTAGATTCCTCTTCAGGAGATTCATACTATAGAGGGGAAGGAATCTACGTGGAATTGGCCAAGGATTCCTCATCTGAAGAAACCTCCTCATCAGAAGAATCCTGATTCCTAACTCTCTTTTGAGGGGAAGATGTCCAAGGAGGAGCAGGGACCCAAACACCCAAAGGAGGCTTCAAAGCCATAAGGGCATTAAATAAGCCCTGGGTAAAGTACTGTCACTCACTTTGAGGGGTCCTGAGAGAAGAAACCTGCTTTGTTTTTTGATTTTTTTTTTTTATATGGACATCCGCTTTATGAAACGTAGAAGAACCTGACATTGGCTTACACTCAATAATAGTCATCGAAATCGCCTCGCTTACCAGAATTTGTGGAACACCCATAGGCACTTCTGTAATAAGTCCTTGTTCCTCCTGACCATCCAAAATTGATGTCTGCAATGCCTATAAGGATGTGCCTGTCACTGGATCCATGGCGGCCTCTGAAATGGCACCAGCCAAGGAATCCGACCCCAATACCAGCTGAACATCCAGGCTTTCATTAGTGTTGAGGGAAACATCTTATGTTGGAGGCACAGCAGAAGAGTCCAACCTTGTTCTTTTTTGTTTTTTTCTCTTCAGCAAAGTCTCAACATCAGGCCTAGAAGTTCCCTCCATAGCATCTTTTGCTAAAAGTTTGAGACACTGATTTTCCAAGTAAATACCAAAGAGATGAAAGATGACTTCATAAAGTCTCATGCACAAAAGCCTGACAAATACTGCCAGTTTTGTGATTGTGAGTAGGCCCTAAGCAAAACAAGCACTGCTCATGACTATTTTTATGTGGAATTTGTCTTCCACACTGGCATTTGCCTTTTCTGGATGATATGTAAAAACCCCACAGCAAAAAGCAGCAGTAAATAAGAAAAGAAAACCTCAACAGGGCACTTACTTGAATGGCTTGATATACCAGCAAACAACTCAGGTGAACAGAACGAGAAAGACGGCATTCAGACTGGCGACAGAGAAGTTCTGAGTATGGCACGTCCGGACATCTCTTTTATGCCCTATGTATGTGAGGAGCATACATGTAACATACAGCGTACTATAGGTAGTAAAAGGCTTTAGTATACTGACTGGACTTTGGGCCGCCCTTGGCGAGGAATCCTTCATGTTAGGAAAACTGCAGCAGTAGAACAGAAGGACATGTGAGCCATCAAACAAAAGGGAACACTGCTTCTCATTCTTCTGATAATAAAGCTTATAGAAAGCCTTTACCAGTGAAACCTTCCCAATGTCCCAAAGGAAAACATTTGAGAGACAGAAAAGAGCACAGGCGCCGACTAGAAGAATCGTGAGTACTTGGACTTAAACCAGAGTCTGGGGCTGGGAGATGCTGATGAACAGGAAGAAGACCAGAAACACTGAAATTAATGAATAAATGTGAGACAATAAAGCATGAATCATATTTGTGAAATATGGCTTTACAAGAAAATATGTAAAGATTGGACTTTTGTTGACTTTGTTAAACTTTTGGGGGACTGAAATGCATATGCCCCACTTCACGTCATGAACATTTGCAAGGGAAATGAAGGCAAGAAGGAAAAAAAGCATAACTTAAGTAAAATAAAAAGTTACGTGTTACCATAACGTTCCATCTGTGTTATCAATCTTCACTAATCTTTGACTGTGGGCTCTGTTCTGAGCCTCAGAATCCACTTGGCCATTTATTTCAGCTCGCGCCTTCCAAACTCTCGAGCTAAGCTTTACCCATAATGCTCCTCTCAAAATTACCTCAGATCGAGTTTGCCCAAAATAGTTGCAGATAGCACTCATAATAATAATAATAATACTAGCTACTCAACACCAGAAGTCTAAACCTCAAGATGCACGCACTCGAAACTCTCCTTAGCATGGAGAACATCGATATCTGTGCAGTAACAGAAACCTGGTTCAAGGCTCCCGAGAGCACCCCAGCACTACCAGGTTATAACTCATACCATGTTTTTCGGCCCCAAAACTTGGACCGAACCACAAAAGGAGGGGGAGTATCAATATTCGCCAAAGATACCCACACCTCCAGGTTGGTGGCACAGCACGAAGCATCAGAGACTATCCATGTGCAACTAACAGTGGGTAAAACTGCCTTCCAGTTAATAGCCTGCTACAGACCACCCTCCCAAACCCAGGAATTCCATTCAGCCTTCCTGAGAACACTGGAAAATATGAAGGTCTCTCCAAACACCATTACATTGTGCGACTTCAACTACCCTAACACAGACTGGGAGCATTACTCTAGCTCCAACACCCTAGCCCAAAGGTTCCAAGAATTTATAAACTCAAATGCTATGAAGCAACTTGTTGCCACTCCCACAAGAGGGGAAAACATACTGGACCTGATCATCACCAACATGGGGACTCTATGCTCCAGACCAGAAGTGTATCCCTCACTGGTAAGATCAGACCATAAACTAATCTCACTAGATATTCACATCCCGACCCCAGCCAGTGCCCATAAAACCACAGTGAAAAACTTCTCTAAAGCAAATTTCACACTCCTCAAAACCGAGGTGGAATCCTTAAAAGCCCCCGGGCCTGTGGAAAATACGGCCCAGACCGCAGAATCCTTTATAAACACATTCTATGAACACCTTCAGGAATGCATGGATCATGCAATCCCAAATAAAACCAAGACCCAATCCTCCAAAGTTAGGCGTCCTGTCTGGTGGACCCCAGCCATAAACAAACTATACAATAGAAGGAGGAAGCTACTACATGATAGAGCAAAATCCAAAAAAGGGAAGGCATCTCTGATCACTATTAGCAAAAAACTACGGGCACTCATAAAATCGTCTAAGGCCAGCTTCGAGAGAAAAATTGCACAGGACACTAAGGATAATCACAAGGCTTTCTTTAGTTATGTTAGGAACCTGGGTGGGAATTCCCAGATATGCTCAGAATTAGTCCAAAATGACAAAAAATACACCGAACCCACAGACATTGCCAACATCCTAGCTGACAGGTTCAGCACAAACTTCTCCCCCCCCCTTCCCCACCAAAAGGGCAAATATCTATCCCAGCAGAGTGCTGCCCCCCTGACATCTCAGATGCTCAGTAAGAGCCGCCCTCTCCAAAGCAAAAAACACAGCATCAATGGGACCAGACAGTGTCCCAGGCTGCGTCCTACATGAACTCCAAGAAGAACTAAACCCAAACATAAAACTACTGTTCAATCTCAGCCTTACTACAGGATATGTACCCAAAGAGTGGTGTACAGCAACAGTGGTCCCTCTCCACAAAGGTGGTGCCTCAATGGATCCTGGCAACTATCGCCCCATAAGCTTGACTAGCTTGGTCTGCAAAGCTATGGAAAGGATCATCATGGACCTCATAAGTAAAGATATTGGGGAGCTACAGACACTGGATCCTACCCAGTTCGGCTTTGTTAAGGGCAGATCCTGCCTCTTAAACCTGGTTGATTTCTTTGAAACAGTCACCAAGGCCATTGACGAGGGGAAGGTGGTCCACACAGCCTATCTGGACCTTGCAAAAGTCTTCTATACAATACCCCACTCGGGCATTATAGATAAGCTCACCAGCTTAAATATAAACCCCTATGTCACTAGATGGGTTGCAAACTGGCTCAAGGACAGAACCCACATGGTTAGAATTGCTGGAGCCATGTCAGACTCCAAACCAGTTACAAGTGGCGTCCTTCAAGGCTCAGTCCTGGGACCTCTCTTGTTCGGTATACATTTCTCGGAGGTACAGGCTAACACGGAAGGACTGTGGCTGACCAAGTTCGCAGATGACTGCAAACTGGGCGCCATAATAGACTCTCCAGCCGACACAAGCATCCTCCAAAAGGGCCTCATAGAAACAGACAACTGGTGCCAGAGCCATGGCCTCAAGCTAAACGCCAAAAAGTGTATAGTCATCCCCTTTGGCAAAAATAAAGTGCCCACAAATTACCACATAGGTGGTAGTCCATTAAGTACGGAATAAGTAATTAGGGACCTGGGGACCCAAGTTGATGGCAATCTCTCATTTGACAACCATGTGGCCAGAAAAACATTTTATATAGCCCACCTAATCATGAAGGGATTCACATCTAGATCAGGGGAGGTCATTGTGCCTCTTTACTCATCCCTCATCAGGCCCATAATTGAGTACAATGCCCCTTTTGGGATGTACCTTACCAGACACCTGCAGCAACTGGAAAGACCCCAAAAGTACCTCACCAAGAGGATCAAAGGGCTCAAACAGATGCCATATGCTGCCCGGTTAAAGAAACTCCAGCTCTACTCAGTGGCATACCGCCTGCTCAGAGGTGATCTGTGCCTGACGTATAAAGCCATGTCCAACCCGGAATTAATGGACATGCTGCACCTCAGAAAATCCAAATCCCATCGAGCTACGCGCTCGAGAAACTTGAACCTCAGCACTGAAATAAATAGGACATGCTGGAGGGACAGATTCATAACCCAGAGGCTCCCTTCACTCTGGAATAAAATCCCAGTCCAGGTTAGGCAGAGTCCCTCATTGACTCTCTTCAAGAGGAATCTTGATGAGTGGATGGGAGATAGTAGGTTTACCCCGGGTATCATTATACTAACCTCGAAAAAGGGCATAGCAAAATTCATTTAAAATGGGTGGCGAAAGCCAAAAACATTCTGGCTAGGCTTATAAATGCCCTAGGGCAGATAGCCTAGTATGAACCTATGAACCTATAATAATAATAATAACAAGAGACCACATATGTGTCCCTAATAAGAAGCCAGTCCTGGAAAAAAATCCAATCCACTAAATCTCAGGCTGGGGGAAGCAGGGGGAATGTCAAGGATTAGTGAAGATCAATAACACAGATGGAACATTATGGTAAGACATGAATTTATCTGATGTTGTCAATCTTCACAAAATCCTTGACTGTGGGACAGAGTCCCTAGCTACCTCAATCTTGGGAGGTCTCATGGAAGAATATTCCTAAGCACCATCGAACCGAATGATGCTCGTCCCCTAAAGACCTGATCCAATTTGAAATGAGTGATAAAAGTATGAGAAGACCATGTGGCAACTGCACAAATATCACCTAAAGAAGCTCTGGCATGAAAAACTGCAGAAGTTGCCACTGATCTAGTTGAGTGGGCTTCTACTGGGTGTGAAAGGGGATGCCCTTTTGATTGATAGATAAATGTGATACAATCTTTGAGCCTTTTTGCCAAAGTAACCTCGGAAACTGGGTTTCCTAAAGTGAGGAAAAGGCAACAAAACAGTTGATCAGATTTTCTTAAATCCTTTGTCCTGTGGAGATAGAAATGTAATTGTCTGTGGACATCTAACAAATGAAGGGTATAGTCCCCTTTATTAGAAAAATTAGGAAAAAAGACTGGTAGTTGAAGTGTCTGATTGATATTAGATTCTGAGACTACTTTCAGTAAAAAGGATGGGTTAGTCCTAATGGAGACTCTGTCTTTGTAAAATATAATGTAAGTTGGTTTGCAGGACAAGGCCTGAAGTTCAGATACTCTTCTAGCAGATGTAATAGCCACTAAACAAAGTTTTCCAAGTCAGAAACTTTAACTTACAAGTAGATGATGGTTCAAAAGGTGACAAAGTAAGGGATTGAAGAACTAGTGTTGAATCCCACAGAGAAATGGGTTCTTTAAATGGCGGTCTTAACATTAGGGCTCCCTTTAAAAAGGCTTTACAAAGTTTGTGTGACATAAGGGATGACCCATGAAATCCCATATGGAAATTCAAGACTGTCACTATAGGGACTTAAATTGTTGAGTTAGAGAAATCAGACTGATAAAAGGTTATCTAAAAAATCCAAAACTTTATGAACAGGGGTCGTATAAGGATCAAGTTTGTTCATAAGGGCCCAACTTGCAAATTTTTCCCATTTACCTTGATACAGTTTCCTAGTTGAAGGTTTGTGATGGGCCACAATGATTTGGCAAACAGGAGAGGAAAGGTAAGGGTGCCTAGCAATCATGGGAATTGGAGAAGCCATGCCATGAGCTTGTGATGATGGAGGTTTGGATGAACCATGCCCTCCAGATGAGACAGCAGATCTGGAGCGGAGTCCAATATCCATGGTTTCTGAAGATAAGGCTAAAAGAAAGGAAACCAAACTTGTTGAGATCAAAATGAGGCAATGAGGATTACTGAATTTTCTGACCTCTTGGCTTTCTTTAGCAACAGAGATATCAAAGGAGTTGAAGGAAAGGCATAGAGAAGACCGGGGAGCCAGTCATGGAGAAGAGCATCTCTGGATGACTCCCCCCATAGGGGTGGATTAGCGCAAAGTAACTGCTGCACTTGTTGTTTAGAGGGGATGCAAAAAGATAGCAGCAAGGTTGGCAGCAGTGACAAAAATTCTCTTTCACCACTAAAGGATTGAGAGACCACTCATGAGGCATGAGAATGGTTCTGCTCGGTTTGTCCACTATCACATTGGAGCTCCCCAGAATGTGCATTGCTGTGAGAAAGTGGTTGGAAAAAATTAATAACCAAAAAACGAGGAGCCAGTCAAAAAAGGTAACTAATAAACAAAACAGACTGGATTTCGAAGACAGAAAAACTCCACTCTTTATTGGCTAGTACATATAAGCTTAACGCTCCACAAGACATGCATTTTCATCCAGGCACCTCCCAGACTTCATCAAAAAATACTCAGAATGTGAAAAACCATGTTTAAATTAGTAACAGGCTAACACTTAATAACCAATTAGTGGACAAAGCTATACACATAACACATCACATATTAAAAAGATGAAAGGGTTCCTAAAAATGTGAAGACATTTCTAAAAAATATAAAACATCAATCCTCAGAAAAAATGTATAAATATAAATAACAAGTCTAATTAAAAAATAATAATTTAGCCGCCCTGAGTTTTAACAGGGGTAACAAGGAAATGTGATCAGTTAGACCCGGGGATTTACTGGCATCCAACACTATTTGCCAGTAGGTTTCACGATAAGCCAACTTAGATTCCCATGGGCCTCCCCTGATGTCCCTAGGTACTACCTCTAATACAAAAAATGTAAAATTAGCTCCCCCACAAGTTGTGTGTCTATATAGTGCATTGGTAGAGTTGCACTTCCTAATATCATTGAGGTGTTCATAAATTCGAAGTCTCATTTGCCTCTCTGTTTTCCCTACATAAAACCCCCTCACATTGACCACACAAGGCAATATAGACCACCCCACAACTATTACAGTTGGTGTATGTATTGCCTGACAAAGTTTTGTTTCTCCTCTTAATGTAAATACTTTCCACGTGGGCAATGCGGGGACATTGGGGACAAGAACCACACCTATACGTCCCTTTCTTCCTGTGGGATAGTACATGGGTGGTGTTGTTCTGTTCAAGCATATCCTTAATGTTCTGTCCATTTCTGTAAATAAACTTAAGGGTGTGTTTCTTGAACACTTCAAGATCTGTAAGTTCAACAAATTTGCCCCATTCTCTTTCAATAACCCCTCTAAGGAAGTAGGAGTCCTTACTAAAGTTAGTAACAAAGGCTGTATTATACTGCAAATCAGCATCCTCGCTAGGTTTTTGGTGCTGCATTGAAAAAGAGCTGTTCCCCAAAATAGGGGGATATTTGTCATATCGATCTGCCATAACCTCGTCCCTGACCTCCTGAATCATATCCTGGGGATATCCTCTTTGCAAAAACATCCCAGTAATAATATCACATTCATTGTAAAAGTTTTCATCCAAAGAGCTCGTATGACTCGCCCTCACTAACTGGCCCTTGATGATATCCCTTTTTTGGTAAACAGGATGGGCACTAGAGGACCCTATATAGGAATTTGAAAATGTAGCCTTCCTATGAATTCTAGATTTAAATCCCCCTTCGGTCTTAGTGATGGCAACATCAAGATAGTGCATCAAGAGGGGTGTGGCTTCATAGGTGAATTTTAAAAAGGTGGTAGTTTGTGCCAAATAGTCAATCAATTGTTCCAATTGGACTAGATAGTCATCCCAAAACAAACAGATATCATCAAGAAATCTTTTGTACAATTTCCACGACTTGGAAAAGGGGCAGTTGAACACAAATGGTTGAAAAAAATTGCCCATTGCCAAACTCTGAGGGCTTCTCGACATAATGGATAAGATTTGGATCCCCCGTGTTTGTTTATATACCACACTACCAAAATGTTGTCCATCTGAATTGCTACTGTTCCTAAAGGAAGGGCATCCTGAAATGCTAATAGTACTGCCCTCATCTCTAGAACACTGATGTGCAAGTTGGCCTCCAGTTGGGACCACGTGCCTTGGACTGCCCCCTTCACCCTACCTGAGATGCATCTGTGGTCAATATGGCTTGGGGTTGCGGAAAGATGAATAGTTGGCCCAAAAGAATCTCAGAGTGGAGCCACTGCAAATGATCCTGTTTACAGCAATTGGTAATGAAGATGTGATGAGACATTGGCTGGTCTATCGGAGACCACTGGGAGGCTAGCAACCATTATAAGATTTGCATGTGATATCTTGCTAAGAGAACAAGCGTGAGTGAGCCTGCCATTGAGCCTAATGCTTGAAGGACTAATCTGGCTGGAACATTTGTGCTCTGGATAATTTGGCTAACCTGAGATCTGATCCTTTGTAGTCTTTCCAGTGGAAGTGAAACAATCCCTGTAACTGCATGCAAAAGGGCTCCAATAAATTCTAGTTGTCGTAAGGGTTGTAAATTTGACTTTTCATAATTTATTGTAATGCCCAGAGATGCACAGATGCAGAGTGTAATCTCTTGCCCATTCTATTTGACACCTGGTGGTGACAGTGAAGAGCTAATGTCTAGATATGGAAAAACTCAAAATACTTGCAGTCTGAGATGAGCTGCTACTACTGCCTTGCATTTGGTGAACACCCTAGGGGCTGAGGTAAGTCCAAAGGGCAGTGCTCTCAACTGGAAATGACTGGATCCCAGCTGGAAGTGCAAGAACCTCATGGAGCATTTGCCAATTTTTATGTGGTAATATGCATCCTGGAGTTCTACAGAGCACATCCAGTCATCCTTTTCCATAAATGGAAGTATAGACTGTACCAAGACCATCCAAAATTTGGTTTGCTGAACTGCTTTATTGAACTAGCTGAGATCCAAAATGGGTGTCCAGTCCCGTTTTTTTTTTTGGGCACTAAAAAAAACCTTGAGTAAAACCTAGATACTATTTGGTCTGGTGAGACTTTCTGGATGACTTTTGTCAAGCAATTTTTGGATTTCTATGACTGCTGTTTCCCTGTGATTGGGTGGAACATCTGGGAGTCTTTTTTGGGGGTATGGACTTATAGAAAGTTGAATTTGGTAACCTCTAGATATGACTCCCTGCACCCATCTGTCTGAAGTTATCAGTTGCCAGGGGGGTTGGTGCAGGGATAACTGTACCCCCCCCCCGACTGCCTCCAGAGAAAGGCAACTGGGCCTCCCCTTCAGGGGTATTGGTAGGAAGTACCAGAGAAAGAATCTCTGGACCCCTGGTTCTGCAGGCCACTTCTGCCCCTAGGCCAGTGTCTTCCATCACTTCCCCCTCTGCCCCAGGGAAAGTATTTTCCACGTGAATCCTGGAAAGACCCTTGGGATTTTTTAAATCATAATCTTAAACTTCTCTCGTTCCTACAGTAAGGCCGCTGAAGAGTGAAGAAACATATGCCTATGGCAGAAACAGTCTTCCCATCTTTCTCACATCTGGCCAGAGTGTCTTTTACCTTGGGACCAAAAAGGGATGACCTGTCAAATGGGTCATTGATGAATGACACTTTAAATGGGTTGGCAAAGTCAAATAAGTGCAGCCAGGAGTGCCTTCTAATGGCTATGCCTGAACACACTGCTCTTGTCATCCCCTCAGCTGCATAGGCAATCAGCCTCATGGACAAGTTGGAAATTGCTTCAAGGGTGGAAAGCTATGAAATAACTTTTTGTCTCATATCCCTTCAGCTATTGCTCCTGAGAGGGTATCCAAGAGCTCTGACTAGATCCCTCTGTAGCCTTGTAAAGTGCACCATGAAGTTCAAGGACCAGAGAGCAAAGGTCGATGATGCATAAATGCGCTTCCCAAATGTATCCACAGTCCTGCACTCCTTGTTAAAAGGATGGATAGTTGGACTTTCCTCAGCAAGCTCCTTTTTAGTGGCTGCTGCTATCACCATGGCATCTACGAGTACAGCTTTGGACAAATGCTGCTCTATTTTGGGGGCAGAAAGGATCCAGTAAGGTCTCTTGGGGATGGGTTTGATGGAGTCAGGCATCTTCCATGCCTGCTAAGTGATCAGTTTAATAAGTTTGTCAGTGGGTGGAGAGATCCAAGAGGTAGAAGGCTGGGCAAGAAAAGCCTCCTGGTATACTGACTCTTCTGAAGAAGGTTGGAGGGAAGACCACCCACCACTCTTTTAGAATCTCAAGGATGTCCTCAAAGGAAACATCACCAGAGGGTGACCTGGGGGAACCTTCCCCTTCATCAAAGTCGGTTTCTTTGGTGAATGACTCCTCCAGGCAGTCTAAGTGCTTCCTCTTGCCCTTTTTCTTCAAAGGTACTTCCTCAGGGAGATGTTCCAGGAAAGGGTCCAAAGAGGAAACCAACAAAGAAGGTCTTTCCTGCAGCTTTTGTGCCCTCTGTCCTGGGGAAAAGACTGACAGAAGCTCAGGTCGAGGAGATGTACAAGTCTGGTCCGACAGGAATGGCAGAGACAGAGTTCTCAACAGACAAGGCCTTCTCCATGATTCTGAAGGCTGGCCGGCCCATAGAGGGATGGGAGCCCAGAACTGAAATAGACTCCTTCAGAATCAAGGTCCCACACCACACTGAGGAGGCAACCCCTGAAACCAAAGCCTGGGTCAATCCTATGAAAGCCGAAGCACCAAGGGTCATGGAAGGCTCCAAAATTAAAGAAGTCGATACATGCACCTCGGAACTGACCAGGGTGTCTCAACCCCGGAAGGCCTTCGGTGCTGAAAGCCCAGAGGAGCTCAAGGCAACTCTGGGTTCTGGAGAAGAAGTTGCTACTAGAACCGAGACGGTTGACATTGGGAATGTCAGAACCAAGGGCTCCAATGACTCCACAGCAGTTGGAGGAGGAAGAACGGATGGTGTCATAGTAGGGCTGGTTCTGGTGCCAGCTTGGCTAGGAACCAAAGACAATCCCCTCGCTGTCAGCAGCTAATCCACCAGTCTCATAATGTTGTCTTCAGAGAGACTCATAGTGGATCAAACTGAAGCAGTCGAAGGAGACCTAGGGGTCTTGGATCAATAAAGAGACTCAGTGGTCTATCCTTAAAAGGGTCAATAGAAGGAGAATATCTGGATCTTGGAACAAAAATAAGCTCCGACTGCTCCAGTACTGATGAGTGTCTTGGTGCCAAGGCAGTTGAAGTTGACTCCAAAGTCTTGGTAGGTCCGAAATCTTTTTTACCATTTAGTGCAGTGGAACTGTGACACCGAAGGCTATTTTGGAAACCTTTTTAGGTGGTTCCAAAGTGCGAGGAACTGAGGAGGTTATTTCTTAGAAGAAGAGAATGATGATGATGAAGTGGCTTCCATTTTGGATCCAGAAATGCCCTCTTCATAATCACTTTTCAGCAGTCCAGTAGGACAATCCATAGCAACTGAACAGTACTGTTGCAAGTAACCTTTACAACAGACATGGCCATCCAAATGTTTTACACACCATGGTGCCCTTCAATGACCTGGCTGGAGTCTTAGTCTCTCTCTCTCTCTCTCTCTCTCTCAGTCTCAGTCTCTCTCTCTCTCTCAAACATAGAGAAAATAGACACTAGAAGTAAAAGGGAGATATTTTTAAGGAATAAAAAACTTACTTTAACTATAAACCAAAGCTTTGAGAGTGGTCATATGCATCTGACACACGAAGCAGCAAACAAAGAAGACGTGAGCTGAAATAAACATCTAAGTTGGTTCCGAGGCTTGGAACAGAGCCCACAGTCAAGGATTATGTGAAGATTGAAATAAGATTAATTGCTGTTCTTAACAGTATTTGTATGGGACATTTCATGACACAAACTCCATGTTATATAGTAAAGATCTTTACATTACTGTTGTATGTGATAAAGATACTAAAGTATACAAGTGCCTTTTTTCTTTTATTGTTTTAAGAAATGTACGATTTACAATCTAAAAAAAGACAAATGATTGACTTCAACAATTGGCTAAGCTTCTGGTATCATTCTAAGGGGATCCAGTATGTGTCGGCCTGGGATGACATGGTCGACAGACCATGATGCTTTGCTAGAGATGGCCTGCACCTGTCACTCCTGGGATTCCGGATACTGGCTAAGGCTCTTGCTGCCCCTATAGTGCCTTTTTTAGGCAAGATTCAAATGACAAATTCACCACCGTAACAGGAACAAGCAAGCAAATACTGAGGATAATGCTACTCACTGCTAGAAGTCTAAATCTCAAAATGCACTCTGAGGCACTCCTTAAAATGGAGAACATCAATATCTGTGCAGTGACTGAGACCTCAAGGCTCCAAAGAGCACCCCTGCATTACCAGATTATAACATATACCGCACTTTTCGACCACCTAACCTGGACTGGAACACCAAAGGCGGAGGTGTGTCCATATTCATTAAGGATATCCACATCTCCAGGCTAGTTGCTCAGCATAATGCATCAGAGGTTATCTAAGTGCAACTAACTCTGGGCAAAACTGCAATCCAAATTGTAGCTTTCTACAGATCCCTCACTATGCCCCAGGATTCCCACTCCTCTTTTCTTGATATACTGGAAAATATTAGCGTTCAACCAAACACCCTAATAATGGGTGATTTCAACTACCCCACCATTAACTGGGAAAACTACTCATGTACCAAACTTCTTCACTTAACGCTTTCTGGAATTCATAAATTCCAATGCCCTGGATCAAATTATCCACACCCCCACCAGGGGCAACAATGTCCTAGACCTAGTCATACCAGCATGAGTGACCGGTGTCCCACACCTGAAGTCAACTCCTCGTTGGTCAGATCCGACCATAAGCTAATCACCCTAGATATCCACATCCCGCCCCACCCCCCATTAAGGAAACCACAGTAAAAAATTTCTCTAAAGCCAACTTCATGCTTCTTAAGACAGAAGTGGTGAACTTCATGACACCCAAGCAGATGGACAATACAGTTACGACTGCCGAATCCTACACAGATGCACTCTATAAGCACTTACACGAGTGCATGGATCGTGCTATCCCAAATAGAACCAAGATGCTATCCTCCAAAAAAAGGAAGCCAATCTGGTGGTCCCCTGCCATAAACAAACTCTACAATAGGAGGAATAAACTGTTGCAAGAGAGTAAAATTCCATGAGTGGAGGAGATCCCTGGTCAGCCCCAGTAAGAAGCTGAGATCCTCCAGAGCTAGCTATGAAAACAAAATCATCACTGATTCTAGGGACAACCACATAGCATTCTATAGCTATGTCAAGAATCTCAATGGCAACATCCAGATCTGCTCTGAGTTACAGCACAACGGCAGGAAAATTACAGAACCAACTGATATTGCCAACATCCTGGCAGAAAGGTTCAGTGCTAACTTTACCCCCCTCTCACCCCCCAAAGGGCCCATATCTATATAGGAAGAATGCAAAGTCCCTGTAATCACAACTACGCAGGTAAAAGCTGCATTCTTTAAAGCCAAAAACACAGCATCCATGGGACCAGACAACATCCCAGGTTGCGTTTTGCATGAACTTCAGAACGAACTGGCTCCCCACCTAAGCACCATGTTCAATCATAGTCTCACATCAGGCTTTGTGCCCAATGAATGGCACACAGCAACAGTTATCTTACTCCACAAAGGGGGATCCACCGCTGATCCTGGGAACTACTGCCCTATTAGCCTGATAAGCCTGGTCTGTAAGGCCGTGGAACGTATCATCATGGAACTCATAAACAAAGACACTGGTAACCTCCAAACTCTGAACTCCACCCAGTTCGGGTTTGTGAAAGGCAGATCATGCCTCCTGAACCTGATTGACTTCTTTGAGGCAGTCACCAAAGCCACAGACGAGGGTAAGGTGGTTCACACAGCCTATCTTGACCTCGCAAAGGCTTTCAACACCATCCCCCATTCTGGGATTGTAGCTAAACTCACTAAACTAGGTATAAATCCCTACGTCACAAGATGGGCTGCCAACTAGCTCTCAAAAAAAAAAAAAAAAAAAAAACTGTAAGCCTGTTTCCTACCTTTCCTGTAACTAGTGTTCTAGATACAGATTTGCTGTATCCAGGACTGTATGTAAGCTTCTGAGCCCCCCAAGCCTTTCTGTGTTGGAGGGAAGCCTTCTAGCTTATCAGTGGGAGTGGTAAGCACTAGGTAACCTGTCTACCACATAACGAGTGGTTCTGGCCCAGAAATTGTAATTATTGGCCATTTGGGCAATCTCTTCCATCTCTCTCAACTTTCTGATTTGAAAGTCTGCATTTGCACTTGTTTCTGTCCTGTAACACGTCTAGTGCAGATACAGATTTAGTTTTAGCACGTAAATTTGCTTATTCATACTCAGCATTTGTTCAGAACTTGTAAGCACTAAATAAGCTACTAATTACTATAGCAGTCAATCTTCCTCATTGCCTAGAAGAAAACAGTTTTGTACTTACTTTTCTCACTTGCTTAGAGAAAAACAGCTCTTGTACTCACTTTCCTCACTTCTGTAGAGTAAAGTAGGTTTTTATTCAGGCATGTCCAAGGGTCAGCTCCCAGTGTTCTCTCCTGTCTATCTGATGAATCTGGGCATCTTGAGGCAATGTAGAAATTGCCTGATGTACACAGACAACCCTCTCCTCCTACCACCCAACACTACAACCTGTGAGGGATGCACTTATCTAGCCAAACTGGAGGTAAAGCTCTCTCCAACCAAGACTGAACTTGACAGTCATGAGGAGAAGGTAAACATTTGCACCACACCACACTCATCACATAGTCTCACTAAATCTACACCACCAAATTCCACACACAGTAACACAAAAACATTCATGGAGGCTCTCAATAATAATCTGTCTAAGCAACAGAGACCTCCAAAGCAGAAACAGAAGCGACCTCCATCCCCCAACACAACCCAAATGGCACATAGCCCACAGACTTAGTGTGCCACTCAACCACAGCCAATAAGGCAAAACAACATACCCAACACACTAGTCATAGGTAACTCTATAGTCAGGCACACTGATGTCCCACTCACCAGGCTAAACAAGAAGAAGGTTACTGTCAGCTGCCTGTCGGGTGCCAGGATCCGCCACATAACCCACGCACTCAAGTCACTCCACAACAAGTACAAATATGACTCTGTCATTGTCCATGTTGGTGTGAATGACCTGAGATGTACCTCCCTGGACTACATGAAGAGAGACATGGAAGAGCTCTCCGATCTTGTAGCCCAGGCAGGCATGACCCTAGCCCTGAGTAGCATTCTCCCATCGCCCCAAATGATACCGCAGTACAAGGACAAAATGACTGAATTCAACAATTGGCTAAGCTTCTGGTGTCATTCTAAGGGGATCCAGTATTTGTTTGCTTGGGATGACATGGTTGACAGACCACGATGCTTTGCCACAGATGGCCTGCACCTGTCGTCCCTGGGATTCTGGATACTGGCTAAAGCTCTTGCTGCCCCTATAGTGCCTTTTTTAGGCAAGGTTCAAATAACAAATTTACCACCGTAACAGGAACAGGCAAGCAAAAACTGAGGGTAATGCTACTCAATGCTAGAAGTCTAAATCTCAAAATGCACTCACTCGAGGCGCTCCTTAAAATGGAGAACATCGATATCTGTGCAGTGACTGAGACCTGGTTCAAGGCTCCAGAGAGCACCTCTGCACTACCAGGCTATAATTCATACCACACTTTTCGGCCATGTAACCTGGACCGCAAAACACCAAAGGCAGTGGTGTGTCCATATTTATTAAGGATATCCACACCTCCTGGGTAGTTGCTCAGCATAATGCATCCAAGGTTATCCAAGTGCAACTAACTCTGGGCAAAACTCCAATCCAAATTGTAGCTTGCTACAGATTCCCCACCATGCCCCAGGATTCCCACTCCTCTTTTCTTGATGTGCTGGAAAATATTAGGGTTCAACCAAACACCCTAATAATGGGCGACTTCAACTACCCCACTATTAACTGGGAAAACTACTCGTGTACCAACTCCTTAGCTCAACGCTTTCTGGAATTCATAAACTCCAATGCCCTGGATCAACTTATCCACATCCCCACCAGGGGCAACAATATCCTAGACCTAGTCATTACCAACATGAGTGACCGGTGTTCCACACCTGAAGTCAACTCCTCATTGGTCCGATCCGACCATAAGCTAATCACCTTTGATATCCACATCCCGCCCACACCTCCCATTAAGGAAACCATGGTAAAAAATGTCTCGAAAGTCAACTTCATGCTTAAGACAGAAATGGTGACCTTCATGACACCCATGCAGATGGGCAATACAGTTACAACTGCTGAATCCTACGCAAATGCACTCTATAAGCATTTACACAAGTGCATGGATCGTGTTACCCCAAACAGAACCAAGATGCTATCCTCCAAAAAAAGGAAGCCAATCTGGTGGTCCCCTGCCATAAACAAACTGTACAGCAGAAGGAGGAAACTGTTGCAAAAGAGAGTAAAATCCCATGAGTGGAGCAGCTCCCTGGTCAGCGTCAGTAAGAAGCTGAGATCCCTTATAAGATCCTCCAAAGCTAGCTACAAAAACAAAATCGCCACTAATTCTAAGGACAACCACAAAGCATTCTATAGCTATGTGAAGAATCTCAATGGCAGCACCCAGATCTGCTCTGAGTTACAGCACAAAGGCATGAAAATTACAGAACCAACTGATATTGCCAACATCCTGGCAGATAGGTTCAGTGCTAACTTTGCCCCCCCTCACCCCCCCTAAAGGGCCCATATCTATACAGGAAGAATGCAGAGTCCCTGTAATCACAACTACATATGTAAAAGCTGCACTCTCTAAAGCCAAAAACACAGCATCCATGGAACTGGACAACATCCCAGGCTGCATTTTATACGAACTTCAGAATGAACTGGCTCCCCATTTAAGCACCATGTTCAATAATAGCTTCGCATCAGGCTTTGTGCCCACTGACTGGCACACAGCAACAGTTATCCCACTCCACAAAGGGGAAGCCACCACTGATCCCTGGAACTATCGACCTATTAGCCTGACGAGCCTGGTCTGCAAGGCCATGGAACGTATCATCATGGAACTCATAAACAAAGACATTGGTAACCTCCAAACTCTGGATCCCACCCAGTTCGGGTTTGTGAAAAGCAGATCATGCCTCCTGAACCTGATCGACTTCTTTGAGGCAGTCACCAAAGCCATAGATGAGGGTAAGGTGGTTCACACAGCCTATCTTGACCTCGCCAAAGCTTTCAACACCATCCCAAATTCTGGAATTATAGCTAAACTCGCAAAACTAGGTAAAAATCCCTACCTCAAAAGATGGGTTGCCAACTGGCTCACTGACAGTACCCACACTCTAAATGTTGCAGACTCCAAATCTGACCTCACAGCAGTGACAAGTGGAGTACCACATAGTTCCATCCTGGGACCTCTCCTGTTTGGTATCTACTTCTCTGAAGTACAGGCTAACACAGAAGGCCTCTGGCTAATGAAGTTTGCAGATGACTGCAAACTAGGAGCCATAGTCAAGTGCCCAAATGATGTGGACATCCTACAGAAGGACCTCGCTGAGACAGATGCCTGGTGTCAGAGCCATGGCCTCAAGCTCAATGCCAAAAAGTGCAGTGTCATCCCCTTTGGTAAAAACTCTGTACCCATGAACTACCACATAGGCAGCAATCTACTTACCACCGAATGTGTGATGAGACCTTGGGACCCAGGTGGACAGTAGTCTCTCCGTTGATAATCACATTGCCACAGTAGTCAGGAAATCCTTCTATGTGACACACCTCATCACAAAAGGGTTCTCATCCAGGAAAAAAGAGGTCATTGTTCCCCTCTACTTGACACTCAAACCCATTATAGAGTGCGAAGCCACTTAAGGAATGTACCTCACATCTCCAGCAGCTGGAAAGGCCACAGAAGTACCTCACAAAGAGGATTACTGGCCTCAAACAGATGCCCTACACTGACAGTCTCAAAAAACTCCATCTTTACTCCGTAGCATATTGCCTACTCCAAGGTGATCTCTGCCTATCATATAAAGCTATGTCAAACCCAGAGCTGTTGGACATGCTACACCTAAAGAAATCCCAATCCCTCCGAGCTCACACTCTAGGGTCCTAAACCTTGTCACCACAATAAACAGGACATGCTGGAGGGATAGACTCCTGTCCCAGAGACTTCCCATACTCTGGAACAAGCTGCACATCTATGTCAAGCAATGTTCCTCATTAGCACTCTTCAAGAAAAATTTTGATGAGTGGATGGGAAATAGGAAATGCACCCCGGGGATCACTTCTGTGGCTCTGCTCAACATGGGCACAGGGAAATAACTTTTTTGGGTGGCATAAGCCAGGGGAACCTTGTTAGCTAGGTTTACTTAAGCCCTTGGGCCGATAGTTTAGTACCTACCTATGAACCTATAAAAGAAAGACTTGACAAAAGCATATTAAAATTAATATGCTGTAATCTTGAGTTGTTGAGGTGGGGGATGGGGTGTAAATGTGTACAGATAACAATATGTTTAGAGATTATATGTTCTTTCTATCTTTTGCATAGCTGAATGTCTGGATTAAGGCCTTTGACTTAATCTAATATATATATATATATATATATATATATATATATATATATATATATATATATAGTGTAAGCATGTAATTAAGAGGACACTGAATGCAATGAAAAGCTTTTCTTTAGCAAACAAATGTTCAGTGCAAGTTGACATGTTTGAAGAAGTACATTTAGTACCAGTCTTTCCTTGGGGACAAGCTATCTATAGGGGGAGGAATAACAGTTGGAACACTTTTTACGGCTAGAGTTTAATGTTATCTGAAAGAATATAAGCTGTTTTTCACATCTGGGAGGGGAATGAAGATAAGACGAGAACAGACAGCAAGTAGTGTAAATAGGAACAAAGGCTGTGACATTCATCTTAGTGTGGATAACCTTAATGTTAGGTTAAGTTATGTCTATGTGTGCAACTGTCAATTTGGGAAAACTGTTCCTATCAGGTGGGTTAAACTTCATTACTTGAAGATGTACATAGTTTTGTGTATTTGTTTTAAGTTAATGGGTTATGGGAATATTATCGAGGTATATTTGGTTTTTGGTTTGAGGGATTTCATTAAAACAAAAATTTGTGTAAAATGTGACATAGGTTCAAATGGAGATGACAAGAAACAACTGTATAAGAGACCAACCTGCCAAATATTAATGAGTGCATATAACACAAAAGGTGGAAACAGACATTTAAAAAGCTGCCATATACATTAGATGGGAATAACTTATCATAATGGCTACACTACTAAACGTATTATTTTAGAACGTTAGTGTCCTCAAAGGTATAGACAAAAAGTTAGAGTATTAAATTATATTAAGAAAAGCAGAGTGCAAAATGCAATGTTAAGAAGACACATTTGGAAAGAACTGAACACGCGAGTTAGATAAAGGATTTCATGACGGACATTCAGCAGAATACCAGGGACAAAGGAAAAGAGGGTTACTTACACTAATTGTTAGAGGAGTTCCAATAGTGACAGGAGAGGGGAAAAATATAGTAATGGTAGATATGTGGTAGTAAGCGGGCTACTGGCAAGGGAGGAGGATTACACTGGCATCTATTTAAATTATGCTTAAAACTGCTACTATGGAGCTTAAGAAAATTTAGGGAGAAATAATCAGCTTTCAGCAGGGAATATTACTTATAGGTGGGGACTGGAACTCAAATTGCAACAGTGAGGATGTATCAGGGACCTAGAAGGGAAAAAATAACAAGAGGGTAGACTTCTGAAGAATTCTATCAAAACATTTGGAAAGAAAGATGTGAAATCAGTAGTAGTAACTCAGAAGTAATTTACATATTACTTTTCAAGGTACAATAACTAAGCTATAATAGACAGAAGTTAAATTTCACAGGAGCATGTGCATTTAATTGAAAGTTTTGACACACATCCAATTACTATTTCAGATTATGCGCTAAACACCCAAGATAAATAGGCAAGGTAATGGAAGTAAAAATGAGACACAGGTGCTTCCCCACCTACCTGTTAAAAGACAGGAATTTAAGGAATCAGTATCGAAAATTATTTGAGAGTTATTAGGGAAGATAGACATTTCTTCATGTTATAGCTAGTGAGTGTGACAAAAATGAAAGCGGAGTTTAAAAATAGGGCAGAAATAAAAGAAAAACAGATATGGTTAAGAAGTAACAATAATTACTTAGAGGGGTTGACAAAGATTAAAGTATTGCAGAATAAGGGGAGTCTCACAGAACAGAAACAGGCACAACTGCAGAGTCCTAAAGAGAAAATAAGGTAGTATCTGGATAATATACATTAATTTAGAAAGACTGCTGTTAAGCAACTTTTTTTTGACAATTCCAGAGTAGAAAATATCTTAAGACAACAACTCAGCCAACAGAAAGTAGAAAGGGTTGTTGCCACACTTAGGGAGCCTATAACCAGGAAAATAACAAGAGATGTATTACAGATATGTCTGAAATTTTATGACCACTTGTATAAAGCAGACAAATGTGGAAATATAGAAAAAGGACAAATGGAAACATTTACGGAAGACTTGCGTATGCACAGGTCAGTGGTACATGAGGTTCAACAATTAACATTTAAGACAGGACAAGATGAGACAAAAACTATGACAAATAATGAAACTGCAGGAAAGTCTCCAGGAATAGATGGCATTCCTGTGGAGGTCTGGAAGCTTGGAAGGAAGAAAGTAATAAAGATCTAGTAGGTTTTGTTTAACGGTATTTTAAAAGGAGAGGAAGCAACCACATCCTGAAAGAAAGCTACGGTGGTTACAAAACTTAGAGACAGTAAAGATGCATCACACCCAGCTTCATATAGGCCCATTTCAATTTTAAACCATTATAAAGTGTTTATGTCTATAAGAGTTAAAAGAATGACAAAGGTGTTGCCAAAATTGATAAGATATAAATAAAAGTGGTTTTCTGTAGGGGAGGCAAACATTTACCAACATTAATAGAAAAAGGATGATCTAGAGGGAAGCAGACTGCAAGAAAATATCAGCGTTGTTGGTGAGTCTTGATGCATAGAAAGCATCTGATATAGTAAGCTGGCTTTTATGAATAGGACAATGGAAGCATTTGCATTCCCTGATACAATAAAAAGGTTAATTAGGAAGATATATGAGGGATCTGAGGCAAATATTAAAGTGAGAGGGTTCCTCTCTGATAAGTTGCATTTGCATAGAGGGAACCAGGAAAGTTCACCCAGTTCTCCCTTTACTATATGCTTTACATTAAAAGACACTGGCAAATAAAATACGGGACTCAGAAATTCTAGAATATAATACATATGGTAATCAAGAAGAGTTTGCTTTATTTACAGATGATTCTGTACCTGATAAAAACAGAAAAGGACATCTTAGTGTTGTGGAAGATTCTGAGACAGTTTCAAGGACATAAAATTAATGCAGACAAAACAAACAAAGGAAAGCCTATAACTGTAACATGAATTGATTCAGCAATACCCACATTTACAGGCTCACAATAAAATTAAGTGTTTGAGTATGGGTTAAAATAATTTGGTTATGGCAGCTAAGGACACATGGGAATAGACTAAAGAAAAGATTAGATAAAAACTCTGAAAGTAAAAGCTCTAGTTTATGGATAGCAAGATACAATCAGTGAAAATGTTTTTAGTCCCTTTAGTTTTATATATAGGTCAGGTATATGTCTATCAACCAAAAAAGAATTTGTTGACTATAATAAAGACTTGAAGGATTTTATCTGGGAGGGGAAAAGTCCAAGGGTCAAGTGGGATATGTTGATCCTTGCAACAGAACAATATGATTTAGGAGAACCCAATCTGAGGGAATATTTTAGAGCTACACAGTTAAGGTTCATAACACAAGTAGAAAGCTGTAACTCACGATGGAATGGGAAGATGATGAAGCGGGGGGGGGGGGGATTCATGAAATAAGAGAGAGTTGGATTTTGGATGCAGATCCTTAAGGAGAATAACAATAGCCATATAGGATATTATAGTCATAAAGTAGCAAAAAGTATTCTAAGTAGTAAGCCAGTGCGAGAATGGACAAAGTAGATACTGCCAACATTGATGACGGCAAGTACAGGTATAGAGAATAGGCAAAATGGAGCTGGAATGTACTGGAGAAAACTGGCAAAGGAACCAAGGTATTGGGAGCAAGAAAACTAGAGAAGGAAAGGTAACAGAATGGGAAGACACCAAGAATATATTTCAACTGCAGGCTAGAGACTCCTTTTCCTATCAAGGGCTGACATCAGAGTATACGCAAGGAGAAAGAAATTGGGGAATCCTAAATGAAAGACTTGCTGTGGTTTAGTTGAATCTAGAGCAGAGGATGCTATAAAAGATAGATAACTATAGGAATCAATCAGAGGAGATTAGAAAAGACTTGGAAGAGAGATTGGATAAGAAACTCACAAGGAAACAATGGTAGACCATATGCATGACTCCCAAATATGCAACAAAATCTAGAAGATTTATGTTTTTTGTTTGGAAATGTTTGCACAGGTAAATTTATACCCTAAGCAGACTCCAAAGAATTTTTCCACAGGTAGATCGCAAATGTTGAAGGTATGATGGGGAAGGAAGCAGTAACTGGGAATATATATTTTGGGAGTGTAGTGAATTGCCAGACTTTAGAACTTCCCTACAGAGTACTGCATCAGAAATATGGGGGGAACAAATGGGTGTAACTAAGGAAATTATTTCTTTTTGAGCTGTGACACTGGATCCAAATTGAGAAGACGTAGTAAGGCCTTGTTAAGTTTAATTCTGGTGGATGCCAAAAAAGCAATTACTAGAAAATGGAAATCAAAGTCTAAACTAACTGTAGTTGAAGTAACAAACAGAAATAAAAGAACTGGACTGTGGATTCTTTAGAAAAGAGTAGGAGCAAACTACACAGAAAAAATGGAAATTGTGGAAATGATACATGCAGAATAATGTCTTGGAGGAGGAATGAGGCTTAAGGGAAGGCAGTAAATTAAGCAATTTATGTAATACTGCATTGCTGCTAATTGTATAAAAGCATATATGCAACTTATAATGTTTGTAACTATGAACATGTTAGCATGGTTTGTTTTCTTTTATATTAATATATGTTTGACTGTGTCAAAGTGATAATTCGATAACGGTGTTAACATCCTTCAGGTATTGCTCTCACAAATTCAATTTATTACAAAGTAATGTACTTCTTCCCTTTTCTAAGGCTCTCACCTCCATTGTTTTTTTTTTCTTTTCTTTAAAATATTCAATACTTCAGATGATGTCGATCTAGACTTTGAGTTATATTTTCTAGTACTTGCTTTTTGGCAGCCAATAGTATTAAATTTGATAAAGG
This sequence comes from Protopterus annectens, assembly GCF_019279795.1. NCBI lineage: Eukaryota > Metazoa > Chordata > Ceratodontiformes > Protopteridae > Protopterus > Protopterus annectens. Next base: position 1,083,019,645 of record NC_056728.1, read on the forward strand.
TACTAGGTCTAAGCAATTCAGAGCCTAAATCCTACTTCAGAAGAATCATTTCCTTAGTTATAATCATTTGCTCCCCTGACTTTTCTGACAAAGAACTGTGTAAGAATTGTTTTCAAATTTGCCAACTCATTACATTCCCAAAAAGCAAGTTCCGAATTACAACTGCCTTTCCCATCAAGTTTCCAGCATTTGCTATCTACATGAGGAAAAGTTCTCTGCAATCTACTTGGGGTATAAAATATCCACATAAACACTTCCTATGCAAAAATCCTAATCCTTCTGAACCATATTTTATATGCCCTATTATCTCTTTTTAATCCCAGATTCTCCTCTAGACTGAAGTAAACTCAATCATAACTGGTCTTTCACTTAGTACCCCTCTATCTTTTTCTCTTTTTCTGTGTTCTGTTATCAATCCATGGGAGTGAAGTCAGTTTCTCAAATATAATACAGATTTCTAATCTGGCCTCATTCCATTCTATTACATTTTCTCCCTAGTTATTTATTTATTGGCAACAACTGGGTGTTCAGCTACAAAGAACACCTATGCTTTTATTTCACTGTTAGGGGTTTCTGTGCAGAACTATGATGAATTCAACCTCACATATACATACGCACACACACACGCACGCATTAAGAAACTACCAGACAGTAACAACCGAGTGCTCAGCTACATGATGAACCTATAACTGCTATTTTATTTTCAGGACCTGTTTATGCTCACCACCTAAGCTAACTGAAAGCATGCACTGTAGACACATTATTTTACAACTGAAAAATATATATTTTACAGGTACAATATTTATTATTTCTACATCTGTTAAATGACAATTCAGTAAAGAACTATTTTAGACTATAATTGCTTTTCTATACACTGAGCAGAAGTTCAACATAACACCCACAATAAAAATTTTAGACTATGACCAGTGTAACATGTACACATGAGTAAAAGGCAGTATATCAGCCTCCTTTTGAGATGTCATTATGAGGCTTTCAAGCAGTAAAAGTAGGATGTGCAACTACAAATAACACCCAAGCTGGATATTCTAACCTGATCATTGTAAACTTTTACTCCAACAGTTTAGCTACTTGAAAGTATGTCATTATAATGAATTCTGCTCTACCACTTTAGTTGCTCTAGTCTACAGCATGTTAACTACAGCATTCTGCAGAAGAATGGATAACATATTTATAAGAGTATTTGGTAGAATGTGTAGCAATTTACCTTCTGATGTAATGAAAAGTGAGTTAAGTTACAGCTGATTTTTTATGGTGAAGTGCATCAGATGCTTACTTTTTATGTAGTGCCAACAAATGTTCTTAGTAGTACTGTGCTCTACATACTGAATGGAAGTTCAGTATAACACTCTCACGGGAAATGGAGTATAATTTAAAATGTCAGAATGTGACAATAAAATATGTGAACCAATGCATCTGGTGCTTATATGGAAAATACTTTCTCAGACCATTATTGACATTCATTATGAAACCTTCAAGGTGGTCAATTACAAAATGCAGCTATGGCTGCTATTCTTCCCTTAGGGATTTTTAATGTCATATGCCATATGTTTTCCAAGATGGCTACACTGTGTAAAGCAGGTCAAGGCTCTACAAGTGTGAAAAATTAAAGTGCAGGAAAAAAGTCGGCCACTATGCTGCCTGGATGTAAGCAAAGAAGAAATCTGGAGAAAGTAAGAAGACATCTACTAGAGGAAGGGCATAAAAACACTGGTGGGTAAGACCTTGCAGCTGTTCAGCAAAAAAAAAAAAAAAAAGTACAACAGGTGGCTTCCACTATTTTAGAGGACAAATAAATCAAATATATTGAGAAGTGTTTAAACTAAGTCAGACACTGGATGAATATATACAGTCAAATGACAAATGGTTGAAAAGAATAGATGCTTTAACTAGTTATTCAGATGAGCTGATAAAATTGCATGAAATAAAGCCAAGACTGGCTGATTATGAGGCTTCTTAAGAACCATTTCAAAAGCAGAGTTAGAAGACAAATCATACATAAACCAGATATGTTTTGCTATAGTAGAGAAACTGGAAAGAATAGATTGTATTAATTGTATGAAGGTACAGATAAACAAATGAACTGGTACTTCACAGCAGGATTTAACTGCACGCTCCAAATCTGCCCACAAGAAAGTGCACAAGACCTATATTAGTAAAGATGCATTCAAACAAGCTGAAAGAGCTGCTCCTGACAAACTTGTGGAAAAAGGAAAAAGTATTAGAAATTGGGGACACCAGAGTGTTTGTGGAAAATAATTATTCACTGTACATCAGACAGAAAAGACTATTCCTGCAATCAGGGGATGTTGACAGGAAGGTGTGAGATTCAAGTTGCTTAATTCAGTGGTCTTTAGAATATTTTTTTTTTCCTGAAGCATGAAAGACTTTTTAGAATGTAGAACAGTTCAGAGAGGAAATAAAGTTTACTCAACAAAAAGTGAGCCAGCAAACTAAAGGGGAGTCTGCTTCTTATTCTTCTGACAATAACAAAGCCCATAGGGAGAACTTGCCAGTGAAACAGTTTCTATTGTTCTTTAGGAAATGCTTGACTAACAGAAAAAGCACAGGCACTGACTATTAAATCAGGAGTGCCTTGGACTGAAGAGACTAGTGTTAGTGGTCATGATGATGAGGAAGAAGATCAGCAATGATAAGTTAGGAAGTAACTGAAAGTGTTGTGAAGTGTCATTTCCATTACATGCAGTTTAGACATGAGAACTGTGGCTCTGCTAGAAACGTCTAAAAGAGACTAGAAGTTTCTGACTACATTAAATTGGTGGGAGGACTCTAAAGCATACTTCCCACTTTGTCATTAATGTTCAGAAGGGGAACACATTTTGTTTTTAATAATTTGCATATAATACATTTATATATTGTGCATATAATACATTTCTTTAAGTAATTTGCATATTATATTGTAAATTAGTCCTGTATCTTATGCAGAGGCATTTGAAATGTGAGGTGCGGAGAGTCTTATATGTGACTGCTGTTTATGCTAGTGACATTAAAGAAAGTACATTTTCTTGATTATAATGTATCAGGGGATTTTACTGTAACAAGATAAACCCTGGTTACAAGCAATATAATACCGTGACCCTAGACTAGAATGAAAAGTGTATTGATAATATTAAGAGTGAATTCAAATATAATACTTTTCCCTGCTTTTACATCGGTGAAATAGACAAATATACTTAATTTATGTGGCAGAGAAGGGAATTATTTTAAGCAAATAGGCTAGAAAATGGCAACATCAAAATGGTAATTTTCTAGAAGCTGAAAAAAAGAGTTGCTTCTTTCATTTGTAAAGCTATCGACTGCTTATTTTTCATCAGCAAATGCTTGCCTTTGGAGATGATGAGTCTAGAGGTGCAGGCAATTAACCAGGAAATGAATGAGCAATGTACTCGGAGTGATTTGTTTAAGAAATATCACAATTAATATTTAAATGGGAAATGGAAAACACTTCAGTGAAAATAAACAACATTTGACATTGAGGGAAGTGAATACTTTTGCAAGTAGTTGCATCCCCAGCAACTTTAGTACTTCGATATTAAATATAACAGGGCTCAATTTAGTTTATTCCTTAAAGAGTAGTCATTGCACATTTTCTTAAAGGTAAAAGTCAGTTAAATGAGAGTATGCAAGTTGTTTTTCAAATCTGAGTGAGAAACAGAGACAGGATATAAGGACAGATAGTATCTGTACAAAAGGGAGCCAACACAAAGGGACTCTGGATGACAAAGTTTGCAGACAATTGCAAGTTGGAAGCTATTATTAACTCCCCAAGTGATGTTGACATCCTACAGAATGGCCTCACTGAAATCAACGACTGGTGTCATTACCGTCTGTCAATAATAAATCAGAGAACATTTAAAAAAGCAAATGCTGATTTATCGACCCCATGTAAGCAAAAGCTTACAATCCATAACACTTGGAACAGCGATTTTTTTCCCAGGGTAAAGAATCGCTGTTCCACAAAAAAAAAAAAAAACTCAAAACATTACATAAAGTAGGGGGCTTTGCCCCCCCCCCCCACACACACCCCCTACTTAAATATACCAACTCTGAGATTGCACTACAGTGAGGAAAATGCCAAAATAATGGAGGCAGCTAAACAATTTCTTTCTCAGGGAAAGAAATCGCTTATATGCCGTTTCGCTACTTTGCTGTTTCGTGCTTTCAAGTTCTATCAAGACGCATTCGAAGGATTGCGTCTTCAATTATATAATAGGAACCCAGAACCATGACCTTTTGGGACAAACCTGGTTCCCATGAATTACCACATTGATGGTCGTCCACTGAACACAGAAGGAGTTATAAGAGATCTGGGAACACAGGCTGACAGCAACCTCTCTTTTGATCACAACATTGCCACTGTAGTCAGAAAGTCCTTCTATGTGGCACATGTCATTACTAAGAGTTTTGCATCCAGGAAGAAAGAGGTCATCGTCTCCCTCTACTCTTCCCTCATTAGGCCAATCATCGAGTACGATGCCTCATTTGGCATGTACCTCACTAGACACCTGCAACAACTGGAGAGGCCCAAAAGTACCTCACAAAGAGGATCCTAGGCTTTAAACACTTGTCCTATATGGACAGACTCAAAAAAATCCAACTATTCTCTGTCTCGTATCGCCTACTTAGAGGCAATCTCTGCTTGACTTACAAAGCCATGTCTGACCCCGCTCTGTTAGAAATGCTACATCTAAAGAAATTCCAATCCCTATGCACCACACGCTCCAGAGACCACAACCAACAGAACGTACTGGAGGGACAGGTTCATAACCTACAGACTGCCCATGCTATAGAATAATCTTCCCATACATGTCAAGCAGAGCACCTCGCTGACCCTCTTCAACAGAAATCTTGATGAGTAGATGGGAAATAGAAAATTCACCCCGGGGATAACTGCAGTGGCTCTACTCAATAGAGGCACTGGAAACTAAGGTTGGGTGGCACAATGCTAGGGTAATCCTATGGATAGGCTTGTAAAGGCCCCAGGGCCATTAGCCTAGTACACACCTATGAATCTATCTGGGAAGTGCCCTGTCCAGAATAAAAGAATAGGCCAGCTTCACAAAGTTCTGGATCCCTCCCACACCTTCACTCTAATTGCTGATTAGGCAGCCCTTTGGAAAGAAATCAGCAGTCAGAGTGAATAAATCTTGTGGACTTTCTTGCCCATAAAGAGAGAAAGAGCTTACTCATAGGTAGGTACTAGGCTATCGGCCCTGGGGCCTATACAAGCCCAGCCAAAAAGGTACCCTGGCTTTTGCCACCCAAGAAAATTATTTTCCTGTGCCACTGTAGAGCAGAGCCACAGAGGTGATCCCCGGGGTGAATTTCCTATTTCCCATCCAATCATCAAGATTTTTCTTGAAGAGTGCTAATGAGGAGCTTTGTTTGATATAGATAGGTAGTTTATTCCAGAGTATGGGAAGTCTCTGGGACAAGAATCTATCCCTCCGGCATGTTCTGTTTATTGTGGTGACAAGGTATAGGTCCCTAGAGCATGTAGCTCGGAGGGATTGGGATTTCTTTAAGTGGAGCATGTCCAACAGCTCTGGGTTTGACATAGCTTTGTATGTTAGGCAGAGATCACCTCTGAGTAGGCGATATGCAATGGAGTAAAGCTGGAGTTTTTTGAGACAGTCTGTGTAGGGCACCTGTTTGAGGCCAGCAATCCTCTTTGTGAGGTATTTCTGCGGCCTTTCCAGTTGTTGCAGATGTCTTGTGAGGTACATACCAAAAGGGGCATTGTACTTTATAATGGGTCTAATGAGTGATGAGTAGAGGGGCACAATGACCTCTTTTTTTCTGGATGAGAAACCTTTTGTGATGGGGTGTGCCACGTAGAAGATTTCCTGACTACTGTGGCGATGTGATTATCAAAAGAGAGACTACTGTCCACCTGTGTCCCAAGGTCTCTTATCACACTTTAGGTGTTAAGTATACTACTGCCTATGTTGTAGTTCATGGATACAGAGTTTTTACCAAAGGGAATGACAATGCACTTTTTGGCATTGAGCTTGAGGCCATGGCTTTGACACCAGGCATCTGTCTCAGTAGTGAGGCCCTTTTGTAGGATGTCCACATCATTAGGAGTTTTGATTATGGCTCCTAGTTTGCAGTCATCTGCGAACTTCGTTAGCCAAAGACCTTCTGTGTTGGCCTGTACTTCAGAGAAGTAGATCCCAAACAGGAGAGGACCCAGGACTGAACCCTGTGGTACTCCACTTGTCACTGGTCTGAAGTCGGATTTGGAGTCTGCTACTTTCACAGTGTGGGTTCTCTGTCAGTGAGCCAGTTGGCAACCCATCTTGTGACATAGGGATTTATACCTAGTTTAGTGTGTTTATCTATAATTCCAGTGTGGGGGATGGTGTCAAAAGCCTTGGCAAGATCTAGATATGCTGTGTGAACCACCTTACCCTTGTCTACAGCTTTGGTGACGGCTTCAAAGAAGTCTATCAGTTTTTGGAGACATGATCTACCTTTTACAAACCCAAACTGGGTGTTGTCCAGAGTTTGGAGATTACCAATGTCTTTGTTTATAAGTTCCATGATGATATGTTCCTCGGCCTTGCAGACCAGGCTCATCAGGCTAATGGAACGGTAGTTCCCGGGGTCCATGGTGGCTCCCCCCTTGTGGAGTGGGATAACCGTTGCTGTGCGCCATTCAGCAGGCACAAAGCCTGAGGTGAAACTATGATTGAACATGGTACTTAGGTGGGGTGCCAGTTCGTTCTGTAGTTCGTGTAGAACGCAGCCTGGGATGTTGTCTGGTCCCATGGATGCTGTGTTCTTGGCTTTGGAGAGTGTGTTTTTTACCTGTGCAGCCATATCAGGAACTTTGCATTTTTCCGGTATAGAGATGGGCTCTTTAGGGGTGAGAGGGGGTAAAGTTAGCACTGAACCTAACTGCCAGGATGTTGGCAATATCAGTTGGGTCTGTATATTTAGTGCCATTGTGCTGTAACTCAGAGCAGATTTGAGTGTTGCCATTGAGATTCTTGACATAGCTATAGAATGTTTTGTGGTTGTCTTTAGAATCAGTGGCGATTTTTTTTTTGTAACTAGTTTTGGATGATTTTATCAGGGATTGTAGCTTCTTACTGAGGCTGACCAGGGAGCTCCTCCACTCATGGAATTTTACTCTCTTTTGCAACAGTTTCTTCCTTCTGTTGTACAGTTTGTTTATGGCAGGGGACCACCAGATTAGCTTCCTTTTTTGGAGGATAGCATCTTGGTTCTGTTTGGGTTAGCACGATCCATGCACTCATGCAAGTGGAGGGGGGGCTCAGAAGCTTACATACAGTCCTGGATACAGCAAATCTGAATCTGGACTACACTAGTTACAGGAAAGGTATATATATTTTTTTATATATACAGAAAAGTAGCTAAAACAGTAGTAAAAAACAATTCAAATGCAGTGCAAGCTAGCACACTTGAGTATGTAGCAATGTTAGACCAAACAGTTTAAAAATGCAATTAAATTAAAAATGACTAAAAACAAGTGCAGACGGAGTCTATTAGGTGGAATGAGGTAAAGAGATGGGACTGAGGGGAGTGTCCCAGATCAAATCTACAGTGGGGGCGGGCAACTGCAAAAGCCTTCAAATTTAAACAACACAGGAATAGGTGGGTATGGAAAAACCAACACCTTCAGCAGAGATCTGAAAAACTATACAGTGAAGCAAAAATAACAGTGCACAACTCTGAAGTCAGCCAGCAATGGTATAAAATTAGTTGAACAACAATTACCAGTACACAACTCTGAAGTGTCAGAAAAATATATTCAGCTCTGTATATCTCCAGATAGTTTGAAGAGCACTCTGTCAGGACACAGGAAGGCTCCAGCAATGATATTCTGAACATCTAAAGATATAACATAAAACGTTATATCCCAACAACTAATTATATACAAAAGAATGGAGAAGATGGGTGGGTGTGGCTACTGCAACAGTATAACAACATTCAAACATTTACTGTTATGGTATGTGCATGCAACGTACACAATTATACTATGCTCAGCATTCTCACTGCTGCAGCAAACATTTGGCTATATGGGTTCCAAACACACAAAGCACTGCTAGGTGTATAAATGAAGCATTCGACCAAAAAACAAAGATAAGTATTCCACAAAAAAAGGCTAATACTTCAACCATAGGCAAATGAATCTCAACGCCAGTCTATCCAGTTTAAAACGAAGTAAAACAAACTTTAATCTTCCATTGAGCACAGTTAAACAAGGTAAGCGCTTCATGGTTGTATCACACCACTTCATCAGACCATAAATGCATTGAATTGTGGTCCCTTATAAATATACTCAACAATTAAATGCAATAAATCTATACCAATTATTCTATTTAGAATTAAAGCCATACACACCCTTACTGAAAATTCTGATGCATCTTTAAAATATATGTTTAACATCTATCTTGGAATATTATAAAAGCATAAAAAATATAAATATATATATATATATATATATATATATATATATATATATATATATACATTTATATATATCACTTTATTTACTATTCTCACACAAATTTATTTAAAAAGAGCCCTATTCTTTAAAATAGGCTTCATTGGTATCCTTTCATTGAGGCCTTTGCCTCTGGCGTTGAGATTCATTTGCCTATGGTTGAAGTATTGGCCTTTTTTTGTGGAATATTTGGCTATATGGGTTGTTTACTAAAGTCTAGTCAACCTGCTAGGAGGAAGGATAAAGATTCAAGAGCCCCTGGAGAACAATCATAGCAAAGCCAAACCTGGACCTGAAAAAGAATCCAGTTTGTAATGTTATGTAAACGTATTAACAGAGGGCCATGCAGCTGCCTCTATATTGCTAGAAGAGTCCACTCCTTTCCAGCATGCCATTAAAGAAGCCAATGATATTACAAAATGTCTTGATACTGCCTGGAACTGATTTACCATGGTTGGTACAACAGAAGGAAATAGCTGACGATAATCACCTAGAAATAGTCTGTTTTGACAGAGAGCCCTCTCTGTCCCATCACAATAAATAAACAGATCTGCTTTTTCTAAATGACTTAGTTCTGTTAAGATAGTACCTGAACTACCTTGTCTATTCATGTCCAGAGTATGTAGAATCTTTTCTCCATGGTTCTGAGGATCTGGATAGAAAACAAGGTTCATGGATTGATTCAATGCAAACTCCAAAAACAACTCTGAACATAAATGAGGTATTTGATTCTCAGCTGGAGTGCTTGTGTGTGGAGTCTGCATGTCCTCCCCGCAGTCGAGTGGCCTTCTAAAGACATGCGTGAATGGGTGTGCCTTCGCTGAAGGTTGGGGATCGGGCTGGCAACTCGGCACCATAAAAATCTACTGCCAGTCATTAGCAGACCGGAGTTCCGCTGTGGCGACCCTTAACCGGGAAAAGCCAAAAAGACAAGCAAAAAAATTTTTTTTAATTAGGCTCTGCCTCTATGGAATATCAAATAGGGCTCACCCACCATGAGAACTTGCAATTCAGATAATTTCTTGCAGATGTCAGTGCAACAATAAGTATATTCTTCCATGCAATGAACCTTAAATAAGCCTGATGAGCTGGTTCAAAAGGAGACTCTTCACTTTTCCAGAACAAAGTTAATATCATAGAAATGAGCCACCTGTTTTCTATGAGACCAAACGTGTAGAACCTTCTTCAAAAACAGTTTTACCAAAAACAAAGAAAGGGGAGGATCCATTGACAGACATGCTGAAATGGCTGCAAGATGTACCCTGACAGAGGAATAAGACAGCCAGAGGTAAGTTACTCACACAAATATTTTAGAACCGGTGGTACACAATCTTTTCCACTTGCCAATATAAGATTTTCTAGTAGCAGGTTTTCTCGTCTCCTTTAATATCTGCTGCATGTCCTCATGAAAGACATGCCAAAACGATGAACCATCCATGCAGTTAGTTGAAGTTGTTTGAGATCAGGGTTCATCAAACTCCCCCTTGTCTTGTGTGTGAGGGACCTTGTAGTAATTGCCTTTGGCCAGTTCCATAAGAAGGGAAAAGGAAGTCTCCAAAACAATTTTGAGAGTCATTCTCAGTCAATAAAATGGAAATTCTTACAGGAACATTCCTGGCCACGGGAAAGAAAATGCATTTGTTTTCTAAGCTTGCTTGCAAGGAGTCTTGGAACAGAATTTGTTTAGGTGCATGTTTTAAAAGCAGGCAAAATATCAGTTTGAGGTGTTTCTGACAACTGGATTAATTCCAGGAAGATGCCCTCTTTTGATTTTGAATTATGAGGCTTTGCCCTGGTACTGCTCAACTTGACTGAACCTATACTTTGCACTGACAGAATGTAAGATGCTTGGAGAGTTAGAGAGTTCTGTAGAACTAATTCCGAATCATTCATAGCCAGTCTGCACAGAGGTTATGAGCTGGTGCTCCCTGCTTGAAGTAAGACATCATTGTGGTGTTGTCTGCATTAACCTGAAGAGATTCTGGGGACCACAGATGAAAAGATTTTAAGGCATGGATCACAGCCAACATATCTGACATTTGTGTGCTTTGGTTAGTCTAAACAGTTTCCCCACTGAAACTGCTCCTCACTGAAGTGCAACTTGGACTGATGAATAGGTAATAGTCATCGCTGGTCTGGCATCTATGTCTCTAAATGATAGAGGCAGTCAGTAAATTACCCACTACATAAATCAAATTTGTGAGTGATATTTGGGTTGCACTGCTAGGCTTAAAAGGACTGTAGTGGTTAGAGTAGTCTACACCAACAAAGAAAAACCTGAGAATTGTGTATTTAGATATTGACTTGAGATCTGAGGACAAAGAGAGAGACCTTGATTGAAAGCCATTTGCAGTATCCATCAGTGCAGTTCTTTTTTGATAAAAGCTAAAATTGGAATCTGAAATTCCAGAGGATGAAGATGTTTGGGTCTGTGTGTTTTTTACCACTAAATTTTTCTCATGTGAACCTGGCAAGAGAAACCATGAGAATCACAGATGACATGAAGATTAAAATCCTGAGTTTTTCTCTTCCAGAAGTCTGAAATTGATTGGAGGAGCTCTGGAAAAAAATCCACCTGACTAGCCGACAACTGGAGTTTCTTCCTGATGAAACTGAGCACAGGAATTTGAAACGATAAGGGATGAAGATGCTGAACTCAGATTCTTTTGAGTTACCACTGGACTTTCCACATGTCTAGTCAGTCAAATGGGACCATTAGGACACAACACAGAATTTTGAGGATCTCACTTGCTGCAGGTATGTTTTTCTGGGACAAATTCAAGAGATGAAGATGGAAAGATGATACATTTTTCTGAAGGGAAGGTAAGCAATTGAGTGAAACAGGTCTAGGAGGCACCTTAGAATCAGTAACCTGTGCAAGACTGTTTCAGATTTAATTTGAAACCCAGGTTGCTGAAAATATGAGCAGTGAATTGAAGGGCTTCTAGGGTGCCTTCACAGGAGGGAACTGAAGTGAAGCAATCACCCAAACAAGGGAAATATGATTGTCTTGAAGTCTGCAAAAAAATGTAACTGGGGTTATGTACTCTGAAAAATCTTAGGACAGTGGAAAGACCAAAAGGCAAAGATGAAACAAAGTACAATCCCAAGAGAAATAATTTTTGGTAAAACCTCAGCTTTTTATGAAAAAGATGTGCATTCAGGCATCTTTGATGTGTAAAGGAGCTAGAAAGATCTTGAAAAACAGAAGAAAAAAGGAGTTTGCAAAGTGAGCATGGTCATTTTGGGACCACATGAAAGCTATTTGGTTTTGAATGGTCCATAACAGGTTTCTTACATGCTGGCCTTTCTGGGAGCAGAGAAGATTCTTGAATATAAGCTTTTACCTCTTTGGGATGGAGGCTGTAGTTACACCATACCCTGGAATTGCAGGTCTGACATGATTTGAGGAAACAAAGAAAGAGGGATACCTAATTGAGATGGAAGGGTTCCCTCCTGCAGAGTGTAACCATTCTAGATTATTTTTTGAATCCAGGCATCTGAAGTTTTCAGTTTACAGAAGTTAAGACAGTAGAAGTGAGGGCCTGCAATTTAAGAAGAATAGGTGGGAGAGGTATACCTAGTCAGTGAATTTTGTTTTGAAGGGAGGGTCCTTGGGATCCATCTCCTTTCCTTTCTGAATCCTCCTGACACTTACCTCTTGTATTGTTGTTTGGACAGCTTGTGCTGACAGGATTAAAAAACTTTTGCAAAAAGACTAGAAGAAGGCTAATTCCTCTGTTATTTAGGGATACCGGGCAAACAGAGTTGTTTGACTACTTCCATCAACCTTCCCCTTTCTTCTAGTTTCTTTAATACTGTAGATGAATTCCCAAATAAACAGTCCCTATCAAAATGTACATTCAGAAGTTGAGTCTTATCAGGAAAATTCTGTAATCTAATCCAAGCAGTCCTGTTCATTACTGTTCCTGTATCAGCAACTCTGAGCACAGCATCCACTGCATCATAAAGCAAACTTAACAGAATGCTTAGTGACCTGTGAGCAAGGGCGCCCGCAGGCAGGCACTTGCACCCCCCCCCCCTGGAATGGGCTGGCCGGGCCTTTAATTTTCTTTTAATTAAAAAAAAATATATATATATATATATATATATATATATATATATATATATGTGTATATATGTTTTTCTTTTTTTTTTTTTTAAAAGTGTCCTTTACATCCAGTCGCACAGATGATTATGGTTTGTGCGGCAGATGGTTTATGTCTTCTTCTTCTGCATCTTTGCAGAATTTGAATTCCAGATGACATCTGGACTGCGGACAAAGGTACAAGTGAGAGGCAGGTATGCGCATGTGTGTGTTTAAGTGTTTAAGAGGTGTGTATGTGTAATAAGTAGGTAGGGGTGTGTGGATGTATGTTAGAATTAGGTAGGTAAAGGTAGGGGTGTGTGTGTGTGTGTGTGTGTGTGTGTGTGTGTGTGTGTGTGTGTGTGTGTGTGTGTGTGTGTGTGTGTGCATATTTATGGACTGCCACTCCCATCCACTGATATTTGCACAAATAGAAACCAGATTAATGGTCATAATACTGTCCTTCTGTAAGAGAGGAGGGGTGAGAAGCGGGCTGTGGGCATACTGCACACATGGAGATATTTGGTGTCCCCTTAATTTTCCCTAGTGTATGGAAAAGCGAGTCATGTGCACATATGCGTGCGTATATATATATATATATATATATATATATATATATATGTATATATACTCACACACACACACACACACACACACACACACACACACACCAACCTCCCCAAGGAAACTGACATTTACCAGCACAATTTGAGCATCAAGCAGTCCTTTTGTTTAGGATGATACTCATAGGATGATACTATGCCGGAGGCCCTTATAAGCCTAGCCAAGAATTTCACTCATGTTACCTCAAAGTCAGCACCAGTTTCCCCTGTCCAGCAGGGACACACATGGGATCCCAGGGGTATATTTTCAATTTTCCATCCAGTCGTCCAGGCTCCTCTTAAAGAGGGCTAGAGAGGTACTCTGCTTGACATGGAGAGGGAGTCTTATTCCACAGATGGAATCTTTGGGACACAAATCTATCCCTCCAACAAGTTCTATTAATGTCACAGATCATGTTACGGCCTTGCATGCAGGTTTCATGAGTGGAGTTTGTCTTATGGATATGCAGCAACTCCATCAAGGTTGGGTCTGAAATGGCATTGTATGCCAGACACAGGTCACCACTGAGCAGTCTGTATGAGACAGAGTAGAGGGACAGGGCTTTTAGCCTACCTGCACAGGATAGGTGTTTGAGACCCTGGATTTTCCTGGTCAGGAACCTCTGTGGTCTCTCCAACTGCTGCATGGCCTTGGCAAGGTACAAGCCAAATGGGGCATAGTACTTGATAATGGGTCTTTATAAGGGAGGAGTACAGGGATGTTATGGCCTCCTTATTCCTGGATGAAATATCCTTATTTATGAAGTGGGCCATATAGAAAGCCTTCTGTACAATGGAGACAATGTGGTGGTCAAATGTCCAGTTGCTATCAACCTGGTTGCCCCTCACAACTGATTGCATGCTTTGTACGTTGTTATTAATGTGATAATTAGTGGGATGCCATTTTCCCCAAAGGAGATAATGATGCATTTCTTGGCATTCAGTTTGAGGCCATGCTTCTGGCACCAGTCAGTTTGGGTAAGGCCCTCTTGGAGGAATTTCACATCACTAGAGGGAATTTAAGACAGCGCACAGCTTGCAGTTATCTGCAAACCTGGTCAGCCACAGACCACTGGTGTTGGCTTGCACCTCAGAAAAGTATATCCCAAATAGTAAAGGCCCCAAGACCGATCCTTGGGGTACACCACTCGTTATGGGTCTACTACAGGTGGCTTCCCCTACTTTGAGTGGGCTCTATCAGTGAGCCAGTTAGCTACCCATCTGGTAACATATGGGTTTGATGACTAGCTGGGAGAGTTTACCTCTTCTGCCTGAGTGGGAAATAGTGCCAAAGGCTTTGGCTAAGTTAAGGTAGGCGGTGTGCTCTGTCTTCCCCTCGTCCATGGCTTTGGTGACTGTTTTGAAGAAGTCAACCAAGTTTAAAAGGCATGATCTCCCTTTGACAAAACCAAACTGTGTGGGGTCAAGTGTTTGGAGGTTGCCAATGTCCTTGTTTATAAGATTCATGATGCGTTCCATGGCCTTGCAGATCAGGCTGATGGGCTAATAACTGCCGGGGTCAGTGGATGCTCCACCTTTATATAGATGGATGACAGTGGCTGTCCTCCATTCAGCTGGGATAAAGCCAGTGCTCAGGCTTTGGTTGAACAGGGTGTCTAATGGAGCTGAGAGTTCATGCCTGAGTTCATGTAGGATACAACTAGGAACCACAAAACAACGATGAAATGTCCAAAAAACACAAAGGCCAAAAGGAAGATCAGGTGTACCACAGCAAAACGTTTATTCCATTAAGCACTTTCGTCTGGAAATACTTCAGACTTCAGAATAAAAATCAAAACCAATTTACAGACAAATACCCAATCCCCACCTAATCACGACACAAATCAATTAAACATTTAAAATTTACAGCATAAAAATGTCTACAAGTAAAAAAACACTGAATTTGTTGTATTTATTAAAGGGCTCAAGAAACAGCCAGGGATGTTATCGGGTCCCATGGAAACTGTATTTTTTGCCTTTGAGAGGGCATTAAGGCCCTGCTCCCTGGTGATGATTTGGGGGGGGGGGCAAGTGCTGGGGATGTCCTGGTTTACTGATGGGGGGACAAAAAATATTTAATTTTCAACGGAGAAATGCGTGAGTAGCACCAAAATTCCACCCTCACTCTGAAATACAGGGTGAGAAGTGTTAACAGCCCCAGTGCTCGTCATCAAGCCAAGCTGAGTCAAAGGTAGTAGTACTAAGGTATGCCCTGCCTGCCCGGGCCCAACATCACTGCTGCTAGCTATATATATATATATATATATATATATATATATATATATATATATATATATATATACACCCACAAAGTAGATAGGTCTGTGTGTGGATGGGTGTGTGTGTAAGAGGGGGGGTAGGAGTGTGTGTAAGGGGGGGGGGTCATACGCCGCAATTATCCAGATTTTTGCCTCATATTTTCAGTTTGTTTATCATAAAATAGTTTTTTCTGGCAAACCATTGAGAATTGAAATCAGAAAATAATGGCAGACATTTGAATTTTAGACTTCATATCCTCAGAAAATGCATACCATGCAAACGTTGTTCTATCCACTTTCTAACGAGGTAGGGGTATGTGTGTGTGTCATACCTTTCAACTGTACAGATTTTCACAGAATTCTTGCCTTATATCTTTGGTCTGTTCCTCATAAAAGTTTTTTTTTTTTTTGAAAATCACTGGGATGAGCATGAAAAAATAAATTACTTTTTAAATACATTACTGGAATGCCAGTCAAAATCAAGTATAAGAAAAACAAGCAGCACTTAACTCAAATCACTTCTCCTTGCACTCCAGTTCTAATTATAATTTATATTCAGCTTTATTAAAGTACCAAGTAACATGCTGAAAGTAGCAATCTCTGTGATACCCTCACTTGTAAAAATGTTTCTTATCCAAAAAGACCTGCTGCCTGACAACTATCTACTTGTTTCATGGGAAAAACATGATCAAAGTAAAAAATGAAAAGCAAACAAAAAACAAGCTCAACATATATTGCTTAAAGGATTACTGCACAGCATATGGACCACGCATGATAGATTGGCATTCTGTTTAGTTTGCAAGTAAAGCCTGTAATGAGCTTAACATAATCTAATCCTGGCCTTTATTACAAATACTGTCATATGCATTTCAATACCCAAGGCTTATACATTATCTAGTTATGTAAGTATTCTCTGCATGGCAACAACAGAAAGGCTTTCAATGTTGGCAATACTGCTTATGAAAACTTACTTGCATCTTACAATATCAGACAAGCTTACCTGATGGTCATTAAAGCACTGCTACTTAAACACAGAGCAAAAGGCACTTTCTGAATAATAATAAGCATATATCAACAGTATGTATAAAAATGACAGAAACCAGAACATTCTGCAAAATCAATGACAGATGAAAAGCCACTGTAGTACTTGTGTTTACCTTGTATGGGGGGGGGGGATATTCTGCACATTTACACTGCATAACAGCTCCTTGCCTTGCTTGGACACATCCAGAGTCACTACATGGGGGAGTGGGGTATGCAACAAGTTTGTCACAATTTGAAATGTCCCTGGCTGACTGCAATGGCCCTGACACATTAGTCATACCTCTCAACATCAGAGCAAGAAATCTGGACAAAGCCAAACATAGAAGTGGGACAAGGGCCCAAAAATAAGGACAATTTTTAAATATTGCTCTTATAAACTTAGAAAGATAATAGAATAGTAGGTCTTGCATTAGTATGAATTTTATGAAAGGTACGAAATCTGAAACAAATGTCTTTCATTATTTTCTAACTTCAGTCTTTAATGATTTGCCACTAATTTACCAAAAAAAAACACAATTTTATGAAAAATGGACCAAAAATGTGATGCAAAAATATAAAATAGCCACACAATACAGCTGGGAACCTGTCAAAGAAGGGACACTTTTAATATTAGTACTACTAACTTGAGCAGCTGACAAAATAAAAGAATCTACATGCATTTCTGAAATAAAAGTAATCTATAATTGATTATTACAGTTATTTATTAATTGTAAATCCTCCATGTTTTCTTCCAAAATTGCCATTTTGCAGAGGGATTATTAGGGGAAGAGCAACATTTTGAGCCAAAATCGGGGACAGTTGAGAGGTGTGGATATGCCTAATTCTATAAAGCAATTTTATTTGCACGTACCTCTCAACCTGTTAATGCAGGAAATCTGGACAAGGCCAAATATATTGGGGGAACATACAAACACTACTAAAAATTGCTCTTGTATAAACTTAAGACAGTTGATTGAATAACAGGTCTTGCTTTAGCATGCATTTTTCTGAAGGTTATGACGTAAAACTCAATGTCTGTCATTTAGTGACTTCATTCCTAAATGATTTGCCAGAAAACCACACATTTTATGAGGAACAAACCAAAAATAAGAAGCAAATATCTATTCATTCTGCAAAAATATGGACAGCTGAGAGGTGTAGTTCAACAGGGCTGTCTGAGTTTGCTGCCCTTCCCCTCTCAAAATCATGGTCGATTGGAGCCTCCCCCCTACAACCATTCGTGTGTCCCATTTCTTGGTTATTTTGCCCCATTTACCATAAACACTGTAATGTGCATACTGCTTTACTTCTGCAATGATTTGGATTTCATTTGAAAGTTTTATTTTGCATTTTTACAGCACAAACCCCAATAGATACCTGCTAAACAAAGCAATGCAGTCTCACAATAAAAATAGACTTAGCATTAAAACTTCTCTGCCCTTGAAATTCACATGCATTGAAACAGCATTGAAACAGACATTCAAAGAAAATACATTTTGCCAGTGGCAGATAAAGATTAACTTTGGGCTGTTTTCAAATCATAGGCCCCTTTTGGGCAATGTGTTCAAATCATAGGCCCCTTGAACACGAAACATACACATGCGCTTTGTTACACCTTCCCAATTGTATTAAATTGTATTCCTTGTACAATACAGTACAGTTATTAGAGGGCATTTTAAATTTATTGTTTTGAACATTAGTAAACAATGAAACAAAATGCATGCACCAATGACAAAACTACCCAATTCAGAACATTTCCATCATAAAAGTCTACTCAAACCTTCTACAGTCCACCAGTATCAGTAAATATGCACAGTCTCTGAAGTGTAAAAGTCATCTAAATAATTCCACATTAAAGAAATCTGTAACAATGAACAGGTTGCTGCTAGCAAACAACTTTATATGTCATTGTTTATTCATCTACAAATAAAGTGCCTGTTGCCCTTGAGGAATAAATTGCCTATGTTGCATGCATTAAAAAAAAATGATAAGCTAGTAATATCGCAATAGGGACTGTACGGCAAACTGATAACAGGTTCATAGTTACTACTCTAGGTATCTTTGCCAAAAAGGACTGCAGCATCTACCCACTTTACAACACAGTACAGTATCAGCAATGCATCTATCTACTGTGGGAGCAGAACCCACAACATTCTGCATCAAAAGCAAGTACACTACCTGTTGTGCTGTTAACAATGCAAGCAGACTCAGAATAAGCAGCACTAATGTTTTGCTCCCCTGCAGCTCTCAGCCTCTTGTAAAATCTACTCGACACACAGTTGTATCTCTGAACTTTGCAGCACAAGAAATCTGGAAAAAGCAGAAATTTATTGGGGGGGGGACCAAAGCCCAAAAACCAGGGACACATTTTAAACATTGCTTGTACAATGCTGGAAATTTGCTAGAATAAAATGCTGTGTTACCACCATACATTTCACTGCCACGTCTTTAACCCAGGGGACCCTGTGCAAAACAGTCAGAGAAACATACCACTATGCCAAATCAGCTGTTTTGTGAAAGAGAGGAAGACAAACTTAAATGGCTACCATTTAATGAATTCAGTTCTCACCATATCTGTCAACCTCTTGGCACAAAACACCTGCACAAAGCCAATAATGGGGGAATACAGCCCCCAAACATATTCAGTTCTCACCATAGCTCTCAACCTCTTAGCAAAAAACATGTGGACAAAGCCAGTAATGGGGGGGGGAATACAGCCCCCAAACATTCAATGAATTCAGTTCTCACCATAGATAGCTCTCAACCTTAGCACAAAATACCTGGACAAAGCCAAAAATGGGGGAATACAGTCCCAAAAATAGGGACAAATTTCAAATATCCATGTTATAAACTTAGACATCTGCTAGAATACACAGTTTTGTGTTACCATGTACTTTCTGAAGAATATGAAGTCTGAAGTTCAAATGCCTGTTATTTTTAAACATTTAACCAGGAAACTAGTCTGACTTGGAACAAAAGACAATTTTCAGCAGAGCAGGGAGAAACTCCAGACACATCTTTGTAAGATGGGAGGACATGCAGACTCCACACAGAAGGCACCCCAGCCAAGAATCAAACCAGAGAACCTGTAGCTGTCAGGCAGCGATGTTACCAGTGCACCACTGTACTACAGACTTTGCAAGCCAAGGAAAAATGTAGATACAGAAACCACAGATTTTATGAGGAACAGAACAAATATGAGGCAAAAATATTCAATTTTTTTAGAAATGGTGGTGGATAGGGAATTCAGGCCTTTGCCACCTGCATCCAAGGTACAGGGTTCAAGCCTGAGTATCTCTACCCACCACCATTTGTTCTCTCTAGCCACCAGTATTTAGCAAGTGGGGCATTTCACACACACACACACACACACACACACACACACACACACACACACACACACACACACACACACACACACCACCTACCTGTTTCATGAACAGAACATGTCTGAAGCCTCACCTACTCATTTCATGAATATAATCCATGCGCATGAAGCCCATCCAGCCAGCAACCATTTGTCCAGCAGTATAATTCACAGTGCCCGTGCAGCGAAATCTCCATGAGAGCTTTTGGCTCACCCCTCATTGGCCCTGCCTGCAGGGGAAGCAGTCCAGAGCTCCTCTGTTCTGTGTGGCTGTCACCACACAGATTCCTGGGTATCTCACAGCACAGACTGCTAGGTACCTCTTTCTCTGCATCCAGACTGCTGATAAAGGCAGTCTGAGTTCCCCAATGCCTCTGCACATGCGCAGAGGAGTCGGGACTCATGATTTTTTGTTTCACAGATTTTTTTTCTTTTTCTTTTTTCTAGGTGGGAGGGCTGCAGTCCGGCAGTCCGATGGCACGAGCCGCCCCTGAGTTTCATGCAAGTATGTAACAGTTCTGAAAGAAAAATACACTTGCTCAACCTCATAAGAAATACAGCCTCCAAAGAGTACATATCAGAAATAATAGCAAGCAGCATAAACTGAAAAGCAACTGCCATATTATAAATCTGTAGAGTATGAATGTGTAAGAATGAGGGAGGAAAGCTATACTGTTCAACTGACATTTCCCTGAAGATCTACTTTTATTCAATTTTGCTCTTGTCCAATATAGCAATATATAAATGCCCAGGATGCCATTTTTTAAGTGATTTGCATAGTTAGTATCAACTTTATTTAAATCAGATTTTGACTGTGGAAGTGCAGAAGTGATTATACTTGTTATTATGGTTGTCATCTGTGCAATTACTTCATAATTTTACAGTGCTAGAATTTTGTAACATCTTGACTAGAATCCAAGAATTGTCAATGCTGTGAACTGATCTTCTGTTTGGAAATAAAATGACCAACATCCTAGCAGAGACTTTTTCTTCACTGGCTGAATGATTTTCCTTTACTATTTGAGAAAATATTTTTTTAGTCAGCATTAAAGATAAAACTATTTTAAAGAAACAGCATGACCTAAGCTGGGGCTGGTCTGACAGTAAAGTTACTGAAGTTTGTGTTCTGGCATTTCTTTCTACCTGTATGACTTGTTTACAGTGTCACACTACCTTTAACATTCCTGTTGCAGATAGTTTTGGGACTTTGAGTGCTTTATTACGGACTAGGAATGCCTGTGTTTACTGCTTTTCATCTGTTATTCCACTGGCTGGGCGACGACTTTTTTTTTTTTTTTTTTTACTTCATTTGTTATAAGGTCGCTGCTGTGAAACAGTGTTGCAGTGTCTGGAATTGTATGTGCGCATCTGTAATGTCCATTTAATTCAGAATTTGAAAAGGCGGCACTCAAAGAAAAACTGTCTGGCTTATGCTTTGTTTAGCAGAGAAGTTATTGAAATTTCAGTCTGTACATGGAGCCTTATTTGCCTGCTTAGCAACTGTTTTACCTGTCTGATCTTTGAAGACATTTTTCCTTCTTAACAGCATCTTGGACACTGTTAGTTACTAGAAACTATTTAATTTTACTTTTTCCTATATCAATGTTATTCATTCATAGAGTACTCCTGCATTAACCTTTTATGTCTGAAACAGTTTGTATTTATATATTTTACTGCACTGTTCTTAATATGTAATTGACGTTATAAAATGAGTAGAAATACATATTCAGAGTTGGAAGTTGACAGTAACTACTTTCTGAAAAATTATCACCTTCATCAAAGAGGGTCAACACAGGAGTTAAATATGGTTTACTACGGCAATGTTGAAGTGAACTCAGTTGAATGATGGTATCATCGACCCACGTCTGTGAAAGAGACAATGTCGAATTCTGACATTTTCGAAATAAGTCTCAAATTCGACCTCGGAACAAGTGCTAACAATAGTCGAAATAGGGGTCAGATTTGTACTTCGACAATATCTAGTTCAACATTGTCACTGTTCGCCCTCCGGACTTCACTGAAGTGGATTTGACCAAATGCACTTCAACATTGTAACTGTAAACCGTTAAATACACCATTTGAGAAGACTGTGAACAGTAAAGCGTTACCCACAGGAGCTGACGAGTGAAAGATTGAGCTTTTTTGTATCATCTCACAGTCTATCCTAGGCAAACTGCAACGTAACTTGGTTTGTAAATAAATTACCAGTATGTATGCTACAGCTTTTTAGTATTTATGTGTGGCTAAATGCATAAAAAGTTTGGCACTCTTACCAAAAATATAATATAAAAAAAATTGCATAGACGAAAAGTTTTAAGACAAGTGGATACAACTATGCAGTGAGGCAGACACAAAAATAAGTCAACTAAAATCAGGGACAAATCATCATATTACCTGTAGGAAGAAATAATGGTCAACATAATTTAGGAACATGATTCCTTGTATAGTAAGTTCTCCATCAACATCCACGATTTTAAGGTGTCTTACTTTGGTGATCCTGAGCCCAAAACTGGGGAAATACTGATCAGTGCACTACCCCAGTAAAAATAAATACATAAATAAAAGAAAATTAAAATTAAATAAATAAATAAAACATAAAAGAAGTGAATTAATATATTAAAAGATGACATACAAGAAAATGGTTTGACATTCTGTTTAGTTTAAAAATGGGTAAACTAAATCAGAGTGGTGAAGACAGTCTGCTCATAGACAGTATAAAATCTTAATACCTCTTTCTTTTTGTAATGCCCTCTGCAACTGTTATATGCAATGTAAGGTGCTCCTATGTTACAAAGGTCTAAATAATAGAAAGTGATTTTCTTTTCTGTAATATGCACATGATTGCAGTCTTAGAAGTGATAGATGTAGAAAAAAATATGGATTGGCACACTTAAAGCTATTGTAAACTTTATAATTGGTAATACTTCTGAGTTGATACGCTCCAAGGCCTTATATCAAATCACAGTTCGCAGGAAATGAGGGGTGGAACTTAACCAGTGAAGGTACCAACGAAGGATTACATATTTCCATTTCAATTACAAATATATTTTGCCCAGGGAAGAAAGCAACATCAAGGTT